>NC_133659.1:170736717-171036717 GCF_037893015.1 Macrotis lagotis
AAGCAGGGGCGTCGGGAACCTCCAAAAGTCTAGACTTCCTCTGGTTCCCGTATCTCCAAGCATCATTTCTCTATAGCTTGTCTAAGTGTCTGTCTGTGGTCTGTCTGTCTGTCACGCTTATCTTTATGGGTTTTTCCCAGCCCCTGCCTCGCAGACTTTTATCTCTTCGGTTGCACTTGCTTGTTTATTTGGAAGGCCAGAGGTGCGCGGGGGCGGAGCCGCCCCAGCAAAGAGAACTGGAGAAGCCGGAGGAGGAGATGAGATGCTTACGGGTGAGGGCAAGGAAGAATCAAAAGAGAAATGAAGGGAAGAAACAGAGACAACAGAGAAGATAAGAGGGGCAAGATTAGATACAGAAAAAGATGGAAGAACCGAGTCAAGAAACAGAATAAAAACGAACAAGTCAAAGATTAGTCCGGTGTTGGAGAGATTCTTTAGCCATCGGAATTGGAGGATAAGGGTGGTGAGGAAGGCAGGGATATTCACGATGGGAAGTTAGGATGAACCTAATACCCCCTAGGTAATTTAGTCCGTGGGAGTCAGAATGGTGGAAGCACTGCTGCCTTTAAGACAGAAAAATGGGTTTCATATACCTATGACCCTGGGTTATTGTTTTTCTCAGAATGGTCCAGTCCCCAGTCATTTTAATGAGGCGGAATATTCATATCCCGTACGTGTAGGTAATGTGTATGCAGGGATTCTGAATGCTTGGACACAGAAATCTGGCTCAGATTAAATTAAATTAAAACTATTTTAAATTAAGTGTATTGTGAAGGGAACTGGGGGAGGTAGTAGAAGGAGGTGTTCCTAAAATATCAAGTTCTTTTCAAATCACTCAGTTACTGGGAGAAACCTCCATCTCCACAGTCAAGCAAAGCTGGACAGACTTTTAACTAGTCATTCAAGTCAAATATTGGTGCTGTTGGTTAGGACCAAGGGTATGAAAGGCTTTTATCTGAGACTGGGTTAGGTCCAATTTATTCCTGTCTGCTAAAGCTGTCTGTCAAGTGGTGGTTGTGGTGTTTTACTGGAAAATGAAATAGTTTTCTGATTATCTTCTGCAAAGTGAACCTTTCTTTCAATTTCTTTAGGTCATCTCTCTCCAATCTTGAGGATTTGTCTTTGACTTGAGTTGCCTCTCTTTGCCATCCTCCCTCTCATTTCAGGCCAGTACCCTCAGGATTGGGAGTCAGAGAAATCAGGATTGCAGAGGTAGCCCCTGCCTCAGTTTGGGGCAGGATTGCAACTGAAAAGTGATAGAAGAGGATGAAGCTGGGTACCAGAGATGAAACTAGGCTGGAGCAGGAGAAAGATAAAGGCATATAGGATGGATTGAGCTAAGAGCTGATCAAGAGAAGATAAAGCGGAGATGTAGGCACCCAGATGGTGAACAGAGAGTGCATGTACACAGATCCAGGGTGAGGTAGGACAGGAAAAGCGGGGACTCTAGGTAGAGTACTGCCCCAGAAGCTAGAAGTCCACACTGCAGGTGTTACCAGGCTTCTATACCACCAGTACCAGGTCATCAATCTTTGACACAGGATCGCTTGCTGTGACGAAAACTCACATCCTACTCTATATGTCTGTATATGTCCCACAGGAGATGCTTCAAGACAAGGGTCTTTCTGAGAGTGAAGAGGGCTTCCGAGCCCCAGCCCCTGCACATGGCGATCAGGCCTCAGCTCCGGAGCCAGCTTTGGGAGGACAGGGCCTTACTGGAACTCCCCTCAGCAGCCCCCAGGGCCAAGATGCTGAGCAGGTAGGAACTGGGGACTTAACTGAGATGGGCTGCTGGGATTTATGGGAAACTGGGCAAGGGTCCCCCAGAGTTTCTGCCCAGAGCTTCTGTGTGTGTCTCTCTGGAGAGTTCCTGAGACAAGGAGGACCTGGAATTAGTCTCTCTGTAGATAGGACCTTCCCATAACTCAGTCAAAAGACAAAGCGCCCTTCCCACACACACCCAGGCTGATCTGCGTTGGGTGCCCCATCTCCCCCCAAATCCGGGTTCCAAACAGAGCGGGCCCTTCTCTCCCGAGATGCCCATAAAAGTGAAGAATTTACTGTCCCAGACCCAGATGGCCGGGCTTTTAAATGTTTCTTCCCCCACCCCCAAAGTGTCCCTGGCCCCTTGCCTGGCGGGGCACTAGCTCTATCGGTTGGGTCTGGTTTGCTTTGTAACTGGCTTTTATGGGCAGCCCAGCCCGGGGGCTGTTTGCAATTCTTCCCCCGGGGCTTTGGGATGCTGGTGGTGGGGAGTGGCCATTAGTAGTGCCCACTCCCTTTCCCTTTTTGTTTGTATATAATTCGTCCCCTCCAGCGGGATTCGTGCTTAGGCATCGATGCAGGAGCCTGGAGAATTCTGCAGATGAAACACTTGAAAGGCTGGCCAAATTTTGTCAGATGGGGTCCCGCCATATGACCCAGATTCCCAGATCTTCGGGAACTTTTTCGATTTCTCGGGCTATCCAGGCCCGGAGACTAGAGGCCAGGGATGAGGCGGAAGTCTGTGCCCTCTTGGTTTTCCACCCCTTCACTTCCTTCATCCCCGCCACCGCCCACTTGGTTTCAGCTCCAACTAGCCGGGAAAATGGGGTGAGGACCGCGGGTCGAGGAAGCGGTCTCTGAGCGAGGAGCACCAGCCCAGGTCAGGCTCCCTGTCTGGGAGCAGAGGAAAGTGCAAGCTTGGGGACAGAGGACCAGAGAGGAGTTGGGGGGGGGGCGGGGGCTTCAGGCGTAGTGGCCCCGCAGAAGACTCGCTCTTGGCCTGAATTTCGAATCTCACAGACATTCGAATTTCAAAGCGCGTAGACAGTGGAATTTCGGATCCCCCAAGACATTTGGATTTCGAATCCCCCAGATATTTCAAATCCGAATTTCCAATTGAGTCGGATCTCGATGGCTCCTCTCCTGGAGGTTCAGGGCCAAAGGAGCTCGCCAGCCCCACGAGCATTTGTGTCCCCCGTTCGCCTCTTCTATTCCTGGGTAACCCGACGTGTTGTTGGGGGGGGGAATCCAGCTGTTAGACCGGATAAATTCAGCAATTTAATTTCGCCAGAATACGAATATCTTTGGCCATTACCGCGCTAAAAAGGGCCAAACTCGGAGAAAAACCTTGACTTTTCCTTTCTGCAGGGCCGGATCACCTGCCCACACTTTCGAACTAGCCCTAGGTAGGCTAGCGAGACGGGTGGGACAGCTTCCCCTTTTATCTCCAGCCCTTCTCAGACACCCTCATGGGGTTCGAAAATTCTTTAAATATGTTTATTTGTGTGCACACAGGTACATATTACAATGCAGATATGAAAAGGAGAAATATTAATTTCCTAAAGTGACTCTTCCATTTATTATTCTTTTTTTAAATCTGAAAGTGGGATAATTAATCAAGGGAATGGGTTCCCGGAGCCAGGCTACCTGCTCCGAATTCTGTGCATGCAGTTCGACTCAGCCCCAGCTCGGAGGCTTCGTGGCGCGGGGCCGGAGCCAACAGTCTGCTGGGAGCAGAGATGCGCTTTGAGGGCCGAAGGGAGACCGAAGTCATTGGGGATCCCATAGAATGGAACAAGGAGCCTGGGGGAAGTCGCCGCATATCCCCATCCCGGGAACAGGGACGAGTCACCTCTGGTTCCTCCCACTCTTCCCCATACATTGTTTTGGTGACCTGGGTCTCGCCCCACCCCCACCCCATCTACCTTTGTCGGATTCTTGAGTTTCAAATCCCCCTCCAGCTGGGTGCCTCTCAGCCTCTCAGACCCATTCCCTATCCAGGAGGCCAAACTAAAAATAGGAATTTTGATTAGCTCAGAAAAGTGGAGCCCCTTCTCCCCTCAGGAATCAACGGCTTTCCTAGGGAGGGAGCCCAGAACAGGGGCTCTGTGTGATGGCTTGTCCTCTCCCCACTTCCCCCAGACAATCGAGAATATCAAGGTGACTCTGCACGAGAAGGAACTCTGGAAGAAATTTCACGAAGCGGGGACCGAGATGATTATTACCAAAGCCGCAGGTCAGTTTTTGTGGAAGTGTTCTTTGGAGGTCTGGAGGGTAAGGCTGGAGCGTTAGTCTATGGAGGGAGGGTCCGCTCTGGGAGCCGCACTTTCCTCCCCCGCAGGGCCCTGGGCTAGCTTGGCCCTGGACTGAGCCCCCAAACTGGAACTATATGCCCAAGCTTTAACCATCTTAACCTTCTTATCTCCATTCCACATCCCTTCCCCCTCCTCCCCAGCCCCCCGACGCCCGCCAGGGATTAAACTGTAACAACTCAGGGCCGTATAGACGCCAACTGTCTAGATCCAGCCCTTCTAGGAAAAACTTTGTGCCTTCCTGCGAATTGGACATCCTACAGTCTGAGACAGACGAAACTATGCAAATAGCATGCAAATATCGTCCAGGACTTTTGGGCCTCTAGTTCTGGAGTTCTTTCGTCTCAACCTCAACATCTCCCACCAGCTGCTGTAGACGCAGCATGGCGAAGAAGAGAGGAGGACTCTGATTTTCTTCTGCCCCCACTCCTCTCCCCCACCCTAGCTCTCCTCAGGATAGACTAGCGGCTCCAGGTTCTCTGCATTTAAAGGAGATGCTTCGAGGCAGAAGAAGGGAACCCGGGATACGCCTGAATTGGTCCAGTGTAGGCGGGGCAGGAGGGAGAGACCCTGGACCTGTCTCCGCTCTGGTTTGTTTTTGTCAGGGGGCAGTGCCGGGGAAGGGGGACAGACGGACAGTGAAGGCAGCAGGCAGGTTAAGCAAGGGCGCCATGCTTTTCTCAGTGAAGGAACCCTTTTTTTCCCAACCTACTTATGAGAGGCTTAGGGGCTGCCCTAAGGGTGTTCCTCTCCTTCTCCTCCTCCTTGGGGCAAAGGCGCCGATGGGATGTGGGTGTGGTAGGGATGAGGTAGGGGCCAAGCAGCTCTCGGGGTGGCTGCCAGAAGGGTGATTTATAAAGTGGAAACATCTTTAAAATGCGATGGTGTCTGTGGGAGAGAACGGGGATGAGGGGGGAGAGATGGAGGGTGAGACAGCCAGGGAGATAGGGGGAGAGACACTCAGACTGCTGTGCAGGACCCAAATGAAGGGGTGAGGGGAGCAATAGATTCGATGAATTAGATTTGGGTGTGCAAATCTGAAAAACACTGCAGACCTCCCATACTTCCTTCTCTCCAATAGCAGGTTTTTGGAAACGATTTCTTTGCCTGGCAATTCCAACTCCCCCACTTTAATGGAGGCATGGGTAGTAGGTAGTATTAGCAATGTAGGTTACTATAGCAGAGCTTAACTCCTTTTTCTTCTCTTTATTAAAATATTTTCCTAGTTTTGTAAAAATGTTTTCCCTAACTACATTTCGCATCACAAATTTGCATATCATCCGTGAGCAGGGCCGTGCTCGTCTTCTCTGTATCCTTCCAAATTTTGTATATGTGCTGCCGCAGCAGCACTGTGCAACTGATTTCAGAAATAATTCAGCAAAACAATTCCAAATCTTCACATCTCAAATGATATTATGCGTGTTGTAAATCTCTTTGCAAGTGTACTTTATCGATAGGAGTTATTTAGTGCTGAGGTGAAGTGTTTTCTCTTCAGGGGGAGTCAGACCAGTTCCTTCCTCCTAATCTATCTCATTATTAGTCTTAATTTTCCTCTTATTTTAGCCTGGGTGATGATGGACAGAAGTGGTTGTCCTCCTCTGACTCCCCTCTTCCCAACCCCAACAACACTCTCTCTCTCTCTCTCTCTCTCTCTCCTCTCTCTCTCTCTCTCTCTCAATATCGAGGTCAACCTCAAATGCTTCGTCTGAGGAAATCTGGTGTTTCATTTCTTGAGGGACTTTCTGTAGGGACACAACGAGTTACCTTTCTGGGTGGGAAAAGAGGAGTTTTTTTAATGTTGTGCCATGCGCTTGCAGAGCCTTTTCCCAAATTGCACTCTGTTTCATTTCAGGGATGGGCTTTGGGGACAGGGAAGGAAGAGAGAAATAAAAGGTTCAAGTTCAGAATTGCCCTTTTTGGGCGAGCAGCCATAAGTGACATTTTCATGGTAAAATTGCTTGAGAAAGGATGAAACATTCTCTGCATCTCTGGGTAGCAGGTAAAATTCCAGATATCTTAATTTCAAGAGAAGATTCTTGTGGTCTTCACAGGTGTTTGCTCCATCTACCAGTAGCCCCAGGGCTCAGAGAGTGGAGACCTTCCAGCTTTAGGCAGATGTTGGTGAGTGAGCCTGGCAGTAGTTCAGAGATGAGCAGCTGAGAATAATAACAATAGTAAATAGTGGTTGTGATGATAAAAATTTTCCTTCTTGCTGATGGGTTGAAGAAGGGGGTTGGGGGGGAGCCCTTCCTTTCCCATAGAAAGTTATCTATGCTGTAAATCTTCTCATTAAAAAAAAGTCATTTAACTGGCCTCACTTCCTCTTCATTGTGCTCCCCATTAGCTCCTGTTTCCCAGAGAAGACGCTCACCTCCCTCATTCTAGTTCTTCTCACTCCCTCTTCTCATCTTCCCCTACCTGCAGCCCTCTCAAGATAGTAACTCAAATTTGTTTAGAGCTTTGCAAATTCTCTCCGAATGAGATAAAACCCCCATGTTTTATTATTATTTTTTAAAAATATACCAATCATTTTCTCTTTAGTCCAACTCCTAAACCTTTCTCCTAACAAAGAAAAACATTTAAGAAAAACTGACACAGCAACCTTCTCTGACTCTGTATACCAAGTAATTTAGTCCTACTGAGAGGTAAAGGAGGTTCCTTGTTGATTATCCAGGCCCTAGTTGGTTCAGTACACTTTATCACTTAGACAATTTCTTATAGTTGTTAGTGTTTATATTATTGTAGTTATTGCATACATATCATTCTCTTGGTTCTACTGTTTTCACTAAACATTAATTCAATCAAATCTTCCTGTGTTTCTCTGAATTATTCAAATCCATGTTTCTTATCAGTGTAGTAATATTCCATTACATTCATATTGAATAATTTGTTTAGCCATTCCTGAAAGTTAGGTGTCTATTTTGTTTCTGTTTTTTTTCTATTTTATTTTTGAGAGTTCATTTTAAATCTGCAAACCCCCCCTTTTTTAAAATCAGAATCATGGTCTTTTATCACACAAAAGTTTTCTATTTTTTCCAGCAAGAAATATTAGGAGCCTTCTGGTTTGCAAAATCTTTTTGTGCCATCCTTGCCTGTCTTGAATAACCACCTAGGAAGGATAAATAATGGTCCCTGTCTATAGTAAAAGCAGAGTAGAGAGTTTATATAAATACGTTTAAAGAATTTTTTAAAAAAGCATGCCTTTTTTTTTTTGCCCAAATCACTTGAGTGTGATGGCCCAATTCAATAGATTGGGCAGTAGACAGCCTTCTTTCCTGTGCAGGCAGTGGTACATGACACTAAAAAGCATTCTGAAATATAAAGGGTCATAATCATAATAACTCCTATTTTTCTGAGGCAGGAGCTTTTAACCTGAGAGCTCCAGATTTGTTTTGTTTTGTTTGTTTGTTTTAATATATTGATAGCTTTCACTATAATTGGTTTCCTTTTTAATCTTATATATTTTCATATATACATTTAAAAATATGATTCTGAGAGATCCATAAGCTTCCCCAGTTTGACAAACCTCTCTCCTGAAGGTTAACAACCTGTATTCTAGGGTCTTAAAGATGCAAAGTGATTTTCTCAAATATTCATTAGAAATAGGTAGTGCAAGTCTTATTCTTCACAATTCATGGATGAATAAGTGGATTTCCAGTGGAGGTGAAAAGAATTTCCCTGGTCACACAGCCAAGAATTGGGACAGGGGCTCAAGTCTAGTATCCTAAAAGTCCTTCTCTAGAAGGGAAAATGAATGAAGTTTCTGTCTTCCCTGGAGGAGGCAAAGGTTGCAGGAGACAGATGTGCCGACAAGGTGAGCTGGAACATCTTACTAACCTGGATCCTTTTTTTAGTTCCCTTTTCCTTATAGTGGGAGAGTAGAGGGGCCCTTTCCTATTTCATTCTTTTGGAGGTTTCATAAATCTATTTTTCTCACTCTGCTGTTTTGACATAATCTCTCTGATAAAAGTTGAAGTCACAGCATAAGCTGTCCAGGGCCAGGTTTGAAATCGGGCAGGAACCATCCCAGGCAGTGTAGAAGGGATAAATGATAATCTCAGAAGACAAAACAAACCCAAGCCAGCTCCCTTCCCTGCTCTGGAGAAGCAGATGACTCTGATTTGGAGGAGACATCCTCTCACACATACACCCAATTTCCCCGCAGCCCTCTTTTCCCTGACTACTGGCCCGCCCTTCTTTCTACCCACCCTCTTCACCATCCCTCCTTACTCCCTCTTATCCTCCTCCCCCTCCTCTCTCCCCAGCGGTTCCTTTCTCCCCCCCCCCCCCCAAGCAGAGTGTGTGTGTGTGTGAGAAACAGCATTTTCTTCCAAACTCAGACAAAGTGAGCTTCACAAAAATTAAATATAAACGTCCCCAAATGAAAATTTCCTAACTGCCTGACCTCCCTGTCCTGGGTCCTGGCTCTGCCACCAGATAAATCTTCGGTCTCCCATCCCCATAGTCTGAGTTCAATGTTGCTTGCGTTAGTGACAGTGAATTTGTGGCTGAAAAATGAACTACCGATGAGAACTCCCGTTGAACCTGCATTGTTTGTTATTCCGAGGCCTGGCTCTGGCTCAGACTAATCCTCTACTTCAAAGCTTCCTGCCCTTTCTCTGTATACACAGCGTCAGGGCCCAGTGGGGGCTGGTGATAAGAGAAATCAGGGCTTGGACAAACTGGAAAGTGGGACCCGGAGAGACAGCGCTTTGATCTCCGGTAAAGTATTTTCTGAAAGCCCGAGTCTATCTGAAGGAAATACCATTACACCAAAAGGTGGGGGAGCTAAGAGAACCAGCTGACTCTCCTTGCAACTCCTCACCCCCCACCCGGTCCCACCATCTAGTCCGCACGCCCTTTCGCTTAATGACCATGGGAGAGGGGCTTATTTCCTTTAAACGATTTCAAGGAATCAGGGAGCATTTTTCTCAGGGGGAAAAATGGAACCAGATCGTGGGATCTTGGCAGTTGTTTTTAGATACGATAGTAGTTGTCATTCTGCCCTACTCAATGCCTGTCCAACCATCTTCAACCCTGCCCTCTCTAGCCCTTCGGATCTCACCTTATATAGTCGGACTCCTAGCAATTATCACAGTCGGAAGGGAAAAGGAAAGGCATGGTTTTGTCCTGGACCCTAGACTCTTTCCATGAATTTTTGTCACTTGTTTGCTGTATAACTTTAGCCAAGTGGCTTCACATTTTTTGCCCCAGTTTCCTCATCTGTAAAATAAGGGGACCATAGTAACGGTGGTGCTTATCTCATGGTTTTGAGGCTGAAATGAAATCATGTCTATTTGTGAAATGCCCGCAAACTTTGAAATGTTATTAAATGTAACTTCACCTTACGCGTAAGCTCACCTACTCCAAACCCCAACCCGTATGGTTTCTTTCAGCTTCTGGCATCCCAGCGCTGGTTGTTTTCACAGCTGAGTTATTCCTGAAAGAAAGGTTTAAAATGAAAAGTTTGGTGTTACTGGGGTCCCCTTGGGCACTTATGTTGGGATGTTAGCTGGCAGAATGAAGAGAAAGAAGAATCAGGGAGTTCTGGGAGATTCTGATAGGCATAGAGGGAAATGAATTTATCAATAATAGGTTATTATACAAGGTCAATGAAAAGTGAGCACAAGTTTTTATCCCGGGTTCATGGACGGAGCCTAGAGATTTTGGGGGTGGGCGGGAAAAGTATACTTTATTTTGACTCACCTGAAATTTCACATTTCCTTCAACTTTAAAGTAAAAAAAAAAAAAAAATCCGAGAAGGATCTGTTTCACCAGACTTCCAAAGGGGTTACTATTATAAAAAGGGTGAAGAAATCCTGTCTTAGACACGTTTTTTTTTCCTTTTTCTCTTCATTCTTCCTCTCTGACTTTTCCTCCCTCATTTCCCTCCTTCTTCTGTCCTCTCTTCTGTCTTGTTTTTTTTTTCTTTTCTCTATCTCTCACTCTTTCTCTCAGCAGATAGGAGCTATATAAGATGATCTCTGAAGTTCCTTACCACTGGAGGATTCTGTTCTTTTCTTTTTTCTTTTTGCAAGGCAATGAGATTAAGTGACAAGGTCACTCAACTAGGTAATTATTAAGTGAGATCGAATTTGAACTCAGATCCTCCTGACTTAGGGGTCGATGCTCTATCCACGGTGCAGCCTAGCTGCCCCGCTATTCTTGCTTTTTAAATCCTCCAGAATGGTCATGTTATCATCTTTCTCCCCAATTCTTGCTTGAGGGATGCCAAGAAAATCTACCCTTCTTGCCCCCTGCTTACAAAGCGATCTTTTCTATTTGCAGCTTTGAAATGTATTGCTCAAATGCACATCGAAGCTCTTCTTCCTCTCTGCCCCTGCCACTGAGGCCTTGAGTAAGCTTATTTTAGCAGGTCATTCTAAAATCATTTGTGAACATGAAATAGATAAAGGCCCCTGTGCACGTCAGCGCAACTCACTCATCTTAGGAGCCTGTTTGGTGATCAGAGAGGAGAGCCCAGCTTTCATCTCCTCCCTGAGCCTGGGTTAGATTGTTTATGCTCCTGCCTGGTCAGTTTTGGTGATGGTGCAGAGGGAAACACTCCATCTGCCCAGATGGAAGGAGGGCTTGGGAAAGAGGAGGAGCTTTTCCTTGAGACTGAGTCCATTGGAGAGAAAATCCCATTACTTTTCTTCCTGTTAGAACAGCTGCTGAGTAATTTAACCTTTCTTTTCCTCCCCCTGAGAACAGTTTCCTGTTCATCACCTCTTGGACTGAAAAATTAAGGTATATCTCATAAGACATAGATAATAGTAGCACTTTGGAGGAAGAAGTTCACTCATGATCTTTGGCCTCACAGAGTACTGTGAAACAGGTAGCATGAAGAGTATTATTATTATTCCCATCTGACAGCTTAGAAAACTGAGGCTTAGAGTAAGTTTGGTAGAAAGAGTGGAGGAAAACCAGGCCTTTCCATTATTCTCTGTTCTCTATCATCTTTAAATGCCTTCCTCAGCATAATCAAGACTGCCCAGAAAATATACCTCTCAGTGACTAGCTCTCTCCAATATATTGGCCAGAAAGGAATTGTAGAATCTAGCTTCCAGTTGTTTAGTCAGTTTTTAGTTGTTTCTAGCTCTTTGAGACCCCTTTTGGGATTTTTCTTGGCAACGATATGGGAGTGTTTTGCTATTTCCTCTCCAGTTTATTTTACAGATGAGGAAACTGAGTTTAAAAGCTTCCCAGAAATTCATGTTCTTAACTTTGGAGAATTGGGAAGTCTCTGGAATGGTCTGAACCTCATTTTTCTTGTCTCTGGCTCCAACTAAGGTATTCTCTCCCTACTGAGGTGGTTTCCTCACTGTACTTAATCAAGGAGAACAAAGCAATTAATTTAACTTGATACTGGGACTGGGAATGGTGTGGAAAGAAATGGAAATCAGTAGACAAGGTATTTGGATTAAATGGAAATAAGATCCTTTACACCTGTAATTAGCTGTCCTTCAGTGGTAGGAAGTCATTAGATTATTCTAGATTATTGAATTTTAAAGTTGAGAGAGTCTAAACTCTTAATTGCATAGATGTGGAAACTGAGGTTCAGAAAAAAATGAGATTTGTCTAAGACCAAGTAAGACTATTCAATATAATTTCTTCCTGGGAAGATTGAAAGAGACAAACAGCGAAAGAGAAAGAGAGGGACAGAGAGAGCCAGAGAGGAAGGAAGAAGGGAGAAAGAGAGGGAAGAGAAAAAAAGAAAAAAATTATTCAAGACAGGGGTTTTTAACCTTTTTTTTGATAGGGACCCTTTAGGAATCTGTTGAAACTTATAGATTCCTTCTGTAGCTTCCCAAAGTAGAGTGATTTGTTAAAATCAAATAAATTTTGGGGTTCAAACTGAGGTCTTCCAAGTTCAGTAAACCTTATTAACCATCATTTTCTCACATTTGATGGCATTTAAGATATCTTTAATTCTTCATTTCTAGGAAACCTCCTCTAAGTTACATACCCTACCCGGAATAAAAGTTGAGTCTGACAAGAGACTTAGAGGCAGGCATGCACCGGAATTCTACCCCTTTCAACAATACCATTTCTCCATCTCAGGCAGAGCAAGAATAAGAGAATACCTGCAAGAGGGTTTGTCTGACTTAGTTACCAAACCTAGATGAATGTTTTAGGAGTCTAAAAGCAATTCTTCCCCACAGAGATCCCATCACTGGTATCTATCTGTCTATCAGGAGTCACATTCATTCCTCAATTTCAAAAAAAAAAGTTGGCAAAAGATGGAGGAAGATGATTGTGATCCTGACTGTACTCCTGGGAATGATTCTTTCTGTCATTTTTTTCTTATTTTTATTTTATTTTTCCCTGGATACAATGCAAAAACAAGTTTTAGCATTCATTTTCAAAACCTTGACTTCTGAATTCTCTCCCTCCACCTAAAATCCCTCTCCCATCCCCACCCCCCTCCACTGAAAAAGCAAGTAATTCGATATAAGTTAAAAATGTGCAGTGATGCAAAACATTTCCATAACAGTCATGCCATAAAAGAAAAACACAAAGTCCCCATCCCCAAAATAATAAACCTCAAGAAAAATAAAGTTAAAAAAGTATGCTTCAATCTGTATTCAGACACTATCAGCTCTCTCTCTCTGGGGATGAATAACATTCTCTATCATAAGTCCTTCAGATTTGTCTTGGGTCACAGCACTGCTGAGAAAAGCTAAATCATGGGAAGGACACTTTCTTCTTAAGTTCCCCTTCTTCCTTTGCCTCCCTTCCACATAGATGTGTGATGAAATATAGAGTTGTTTCCCTGATTTGGTTTGTACCAGGAAAATAAGAAATATGTTTGTATTGTCGAAGCACTGTGTGCTAACCCCCCCCCCCCCCCAGCTCCCATCTCCACTCCCGTTTCACCCTCACATTACATGAATGACTTTTTAGATCCCTCATCAGCTTCCTTTATTCCTCCTTCTCCCAGATGTTCCAGAAGGGACACCATCAAGACTCCCCCACTAAGCCCTGGCTAATGCTGGTATAGGAAGAGGGGAATTGAGGTAGTCGGGAAGAGGCCAGGAACGCTTTCATTCTCTGAGCCCCAGAGTCCAGCAACACCTCTCAGGGGCTGTTATCAGTCAAGAATTTCATGTGTATACGTTATCATCCTGTGACTCCATGTATTTATTGAAGGGGCCCTAGTCACAGGACACTCTGAAGGCAGACACATCCAGCACTGGTACACTGGTCAGGCTGGAGCCCCAGCTCTTTAAATGCCTTTTAAAAAGCACTTAGTGAAGTCAGCCTGGATGCTTTAGCAGCTGAGATGAGGTGTAGCAAGAACGGGAGGGAGGAAGGGACCTTGACAGATGTTGGTGCCGGCCTTTTCCAAAGTGTACCTTAAGGTTGGCTCATTTCCTTCAACAAACCCATTCCACAGGCCTTGCAGCATATCTTTCCAGATCATTCCAACCCCCCCCCCCACTTAGCAAAAGATGCTAAAGAATGCAGAAAACCTTGCCATCACCCCTTCCCTCCCTTTCCTTTTTTGTCTTCTTTCTGTTCCAGAAGTAGGAGCAAGTCCTGGGTTGACTATGGAAGGTACTATGTTTGTACAGGTGACTATTATTGGGGAACTGGAAAACTAAAGAGGGAAGGGGTGACTTCCCCCCAACCCAATTCAGGGTTTGAATGTTCAGTAACTCAGTGCAAACCTCCCTTTGTACCCCCACCTCACTGCTGCTGCCCAGACTGATTATGTGGGAAACATCTGGAATGTGTGCAGGACATTGGCGCAGGGGGCTGGGGCCTAACACAGATGGATCTGACCCCATTTACATTTTTTCCCCAAGTGTATACACAAAATGGTGGCCCCAAAGGTAAGAAAATTCATTCTTTTCTTCAGAGAATGGGTGCAGCTGCCCCCTCCATTCAGCTGCCTTGTCCCTTCAATTTCCCCTCCTCCAACTTCAGTTTCATATTCCTCCAACCCCTTTTCCTAGAACACCAGAGGAGGAGCTCAGAGCAGAAGGCAACTCCAGATTCCCAGATGTGCAGGGGTGTGTCTGAACTTGAAGCAAGGGTAGACATTAGGGATGACCCAACACACTCCCTCTCATTCTGGGCATGGGAATAAAGGGGTGGGGCTGAGAGCCTACGACTGTTAAAATGCTTTTGATTGACATCTGGGACAAATTCTGAGATGACATTTTCGAGGTGCCTAGGCTTTGCAATTGGAATTTTGTCTTTCTTCTCTCTCCACATCCATCGAAGCTCACTTATTCTGTCTATACTGGAAACAGCTCTGGTTGCCATATCCATGGCAAGATTATTTCTCCCCTGTCCAGTTTTCTCTTTAGCTCTTCTGTGTTGTTTTTGGAAGTCCAGGTAGTTGGATATACCAAAGTCAACAGCCTTAGTTGCTCCAGGAAGCAGGTGGTTCTTTTTGTTCCTCGATAGCAGAGTGTGTGTGTGTGTGTGTGTGTGTGTGTGTGTGTGTGTGTGTGTGTGTTTGTGTGTGTGTGCCCCTGGCCCTGGGTAGGACACTGAAGACAAGAAGCAGCAGAAGAATGAAAGGCAAGATGCCTTTTCATGATTCAAAGAAGGAAATCGGTCCTCTGGAGCTCAGGGTGTCAGTTATATAATAACAATGTCCTGATCCCCCATATCCATGCAGCTTCTGTCTACATTAGCTTCCAACAATGATTCCAGTTCCTCTTTCACCCCAAGGAACTTAGAGTGGAGATGGAGGGAGTAGGGGAAGAAGTGGCCCAAACCATTCAATCTAGTCCACTGTCAGTGCTTTTAACATCATTTGTGGCAAGTTACAAGTCTTGGACAGACTTTCCCCTGATGACCCCTTTCTTCAAACTCCTGTCAGTAAGGTTACTTTCCTTGTATTTCCATCTTAAGGGAAGGTATATCCATTTTCATGTTGGTCTTAACAAAACATAACTATTAATATTAATCTACTTAAATACATACATATACATATGTAAATATTCTCTATCATCTATTTACCATCCATCCATCATCTATCCACCCATCCATCCATTCATCCATCTCTCTCTCTCTCTCTCTCTCTCTCTCTCTCTCTCTCCCTCTCTCTCATCTCTGTATCTATGGAAGCCTGAAATAGAGGCTAGAGAAGACCAGCCTCATCATATACTGCCGGTGAGATCTTGGCAATCAATCAATCTCTTCATGCTTGGACAACTCATTAAGACTATAAGTTGTTGAGGTCTGAATTGATGGAGTGAATTTCTTCACCCAGGAATTCTTCATCCCAACAAAATCACAGGTCCAGGCTGTGTATTTATGTGTGTGATTTCATGAGAAGTAACATGGCATAAGGGATCCCAAAATAGCTAGGTGGCGAAGTGGATAGAGGGCTCAACCTAGAATTTGAAGTACAAAATTTGAATCTTGCTTCTGACATATATACAACCAAGGGCAAGTCATAGAATCTCTCCTTGCCTCTGGCAACCCTCCCAATGGTAATATCCATTTTTCACTGATTTAAATGTTTGGAGGAAATTGGTGTGGGCTTGGACCCTTGTGTGTGTGTGTGTTTAATATATCATGAAATTAAATGAAATTTTAAAAATATTGAGTTGTCTGAAGACACAAAGATCAGTATGGTCTAAGAATAAATGAGCACAAAGCTCAGCTCTAAACCTTTCCCTCAGGTTGGCAGAAGGCAAGGTCATTTGCCCCATTCCACCCCTCCAGAAGTCCTTCAGAAATCAGAGAAGCCCCAGACCTGTAAACTTGGCATATAACTTCCCTTCCCTCAGAGTCCTGACACTGTGCTTCTCTAGCATTTGGCTATTTTCAGCTGTGACTCTAGGAGGTGGGCAAGCAAGTGGTCTTGGGGCATCATGTAAGCATGCCTTCCTCAAAGATCTCCCAGTCTTTTTCTCCCCTTCTAATTTTATTCTCTCTAGAGGTCTGCAAGCATCATCATCATCTTCCGTTCCCTACTCTCTACCTGCCTTCTCACATGTCTCCCTTTGACTTTTTCCTAGGAGAATGTTCCCCAGCTACAAAGTGAAGGTCACAGGGATGAACCCCAAGACCAAGTACATTTTGCTGATTGACATCGTCCCAGCAGATGATCATCGATATAAATTCTGTGATAACAAATGGTAAGAGGCCAGAAACCCTCTCCGTATTACACAATCCTAATCCCAGTTGTGTTATCAGTTCTTTGAACAGATTGGGATTGAGTGAACTTCTGACTATTCTGACTGAATCACTCAGTCCTTTGCTCCTTCTTCCCATTCCTTACTCTTAACCTCTTTACTCCTTGTCTGTCCCTGTTCACCAGAGATGGGGAGGGAGAGGTAGGGTAAGTTCAACTCTATCCTTTTGGCTACTCTGGGAAAAGACCAAGGCTTAGAATGGGGTTGGGGATGCTATTTAGACTAGCAGTAGATTTCCCCACAATCAGATACAATCCAGGACTAAGTGAAAGGCTAAGTTCTTGAAGGGTGGGAGAGGCTTGGGAAGGAAAGGAAAGCCAGGGATAGGACAGAAGATACTGACACCAGTTACCAGTATAGAAGGATGGAAATGACTTTCATTGGGAAATCTAATTTACAACTGACACATACTGATTTTTTACTCAATCTTTATTTCCTCATGCCCTTTTTTATTTCCCAAAACAAAGCAAAATCCACCTGTGTGGGAAAGTCTAACTTTTAGATCTGCTCCTTTACTCCGACTCAATTTTCCCACCTATGAGTCTAGGAATGTATATGTTTGTGGTATGCTAGATTATGAGCTTAAAAGAATCTTTAAGGTAATGGAGATAGGAGGTCATAAACCTAGAGGTGTCAGGATTGGAGGTCAGAGGTTAACTAGTTGAATTCTGAATTTTATAATCAAAGAAAATGGAGACTAGAGAGGCTATGGCTTTCCTTAGGTCAGATAAATAGTAAATTGTAAATGTGGGATTCAGATGTCTCCAAATTTGGGGGCTCTTTGCAACATCTTCATTTTTCCCTTCATGCAATACCTTCATATTCAGAGGAAACTGAGATTCAGAAAGAGGTAAGGGCTCGTCCAAAGTAAGAGTCACAGCAGAAGTTAACCCAGGTCCTCTGACTTCAATCACTTAAACATGAAGTGACATCACAAGCTACTAAGTTCAACCTCTTTATTTTATGGGGTAGGTAGGTGGTATGGTGGATAGAGTGCTGGATATGGAGTGGGGAAGACACTTCTTTCTGAGTTCAAATCTGACCTTAGACATTTACTAGCTGTGTGACCCTGGGCAAGTCACTTTACCATATTTGCCTCAGTTTCCTCATCTGTCAAATGATCTAGAAAAGAAAATGGCAAAACTACTTCAATATCTTTGCCAAAAACCCCAACAAGCTCATTGGGGTCATAAAAAATCTGCCATGACTGAAAACTGACTAACAGCTCCATTTTACAAATGAGAAAAACTGAGGGCAATTGTGGAATATTTTTAAATTGTCACTAGCTCACTCAACCAGGATGAGAGGGGGTCTCTGACCAAGTGGCTAGTAAAGAATTGTGACTTCAATGTAAAGACTCTTTGGATAAAGTATATTGGGAAGGAAGGCTGAATCTGCAATGGCTTCTCATCCAGATGTATGAACTAACACCTCCTATGTCTCTCTGGGCTCAAAGCAAAGTCAGCAGCCTCTTTTCTCCAGGTCATACCTCATTTATTCCATTCACTTTCTTGACTGGTTCCATAGAAAAAGTTGTTTTTATCTAGTTCTACAGCCTGAGACTGAGGGAATTCCCAGTAGGATTTGCCAAGGAAATAAATTGAATTTTTGAAGTGTGTGTGTGTGTGTGTGTGTGAATATGCTTGTCTGTGCATACATGCATATCAAATTGAATCAACAAGTCAAGTCAATGAGCATTTATTAGACACCTACTATATATTAGGCACTGTGCTCAATATGGGGATAAAACAAAAAAGCTTGGTGCCTGCCCTCTAGGGAGCTCACAGTTTAATGGGGAAAAACAAAAATGTACAGACATAAATGTGTGTGTGTGTTTGTGTGTGTGTGTGTGTGTGTGTGTGTGTGTGTGTGTGTGTATGTGTGTGTCTGAGAATGGGAGAGTGGATGAGAGCAAGAAGTGAAGGACTCTCTAGTGAGAGAAGATAGGACTGGTAGTAGTGAAGGTAGGGGAAGTATTTTTCTTTCTGTTCTCAATAAGCATATGATATTCCAACAAAGAAGAAAGCAGATAGTATCACTTTTTACTTCTGGAACCTTGGGAAACTTACTTAACTTCTCTGAACCTCAGTTTCCTCTTCTGTAAAAGATGAGCTGATCTCTGAGGCCTTTCCAGCATTGTCATCTTATAATCAGATGATTCTGAGTTAATTCTTGGAGCTGGATTTAGGCTTAAGTGTTGAGCACTGACCAGCTTGGAGAACAAGTCTCTGGAAACTTCTCTCCCTCCCCTGCAATTTTATAATCTGTATTATCCCTAGCTTTGGGCATCAGTAATAATCATGTGTGTCAGTGCAGGAAACCAATCCCACAGACCTCCTCTTCTCCCTACTTTGGAGGGAAAAACGTGTAGTGATTTTATAGGAAGAGCTAAAACCTTGAACATCACCTCCTCTGTTAAGATGAATGTCTGAGAATCAGCTCATAAACCTACTTCATTAGATTGTGAACTCTTCGAGGCCAGAGAATAACTTTTTCCTTTCTTTGTCTCTCCTCTCCCTCCCCTGCATTCGGTATGGTTCCTGAGACAAAAATTAATAAATATTTGTTGACTGACTGATTCTGTTCAAGGTGGGTTAAGAGAAGGGTCCCCTCTGGGGTTCCCTGGCATTCAATAGTTTTCAGGTAGGGGATCCCTAATGTGGGGACTGCTGTGTTGGCAGGATGGTGGCAGGAAAGGCAGAGCCTGCGATGCCAGGAAGACTGTACGTGCATCCAGACTCTCCAGCTACGGGGGCACACTGGATGCGGCAGCTGGTCTCCTTCCAGAAGCTGAAACTGACCAACAACCACCTGGACCCTTTTGGGCATGTAAGAGCAGGGTCCCCTCCCTGGCTGGTGGCAAGTTAACTATCTGGGCCCTGGGAGTAGGGGTGGGAGCTCATTGGGCTGGGCATCAGCATGCCATTCTCTAGATTTTTATTCTCTAAGTTTCATTGTTAAGGAAGATTGTATCATTTTTTTTTTCTTGCATTCATTTTCTTGAAAGGTAAATTATACATCTAACAAACAAGATTGAGGATTTGATGGAGCACCAACCAGAGTTTGTCATGGAAAAAAAAATCATTTTAGAGGGAGGGGGAGAGAGAGAGAGAGAGAGAGAGAGAGAGAGAGAGAGAGAGAGAGAGAGAGAGAGGTTTCACTAGATGTCTTTTTAAAGTTAACTTTGTTGTGAGATCCCAAGAAGTCATTGAACCATTCAGTGACTCAGTTTCCCCATTTTCAAAATGGGGGAGAATATTTTCTTTCTCCATTTCAGAGGGCTTTAGAAAGCAACAAAGTATTGCTCAAATTCGGTGTTTAATTTTTCTGATGCTTAACCTTCTTTCAAAAATTTTATTTAAATTGATCTCTTTTGTTTTTCTATTGACTTCATTTCCAAACATATCCCTTCTCCCCATCCAACCTGGTAAATCACTCCTCATAACAAAGACTAGAAAGAAAAAAAAAGTGTAGCAAAACCAACCAATGCATTACAATATATACAATATGTCATATGTCCAGCACCTTCACCCCACCCCTCCCTTAGTTTGGAAAGAAGAGAGGGAGATGCATTTTTCTCAATTTTTCTCTTGAGTTTGGTCACTAAAATTATGATTTTGTCTTATTGTTCTATTTATATAGTTGTATCATATCTACTGTTTTCTAACTTATGGTTATTTTACTTTGTATCAGTTCATAGAAGTCTTCCTATGTGTCACTGTAGTCTGTGTAATCATCATTTTTTATGGTGTTGGGATGTTCTTTCACATTCAGGAACCACAATTTCTTTAACCTTTCCCCAGTAAGTGAGCATTTGCTTTACTTCTTGTTTTTTATTAGCACAAAAAAGTGTCACTATGAGTGTTTTGGTGTATATAAGAACTTTCTGTCTTTGATCTTCAGAGTATACGTGGCTTATGCTTCATATGGATTCTTTGAGCCAGATTTCATCATGAAAACAGTTCTTGTGCTTTCCCCTCTTTCCCCATGCCCCCAGCCAGGGAATTCAGACTCACTAGGTCAGTTAGACATTGCCAAATATAACTGGATAAGTCATTCTGTATTATTATTGGGAAAAATCAGGTAATAGAGGTGCCCAAGCCAGAGGGAGTGATTTTTGGATTATCCACCAGTTAGGATTTTCTGCACTACTATTCTCCTATACTTTTGATGATAATCAAGAGTAGACTGTAGTCTGAAAATGGATTATAGGGCATGGGAGTAGGGAAGGGGAGGAGATCTCATGCCTCTGGTTGAGTGCCTGTTATTTCCAGGGCCCTGGGTTCTGTGGGGTGGAGCTCTTTGGCCCCAAAGATTGCTGCCTCTGGGCCCCCTTCAATCCAGAGACCCGCCCCTCACAGGTTGCATAAGCTCATTATTTTCCAATCTGGCTCTGGCAGGCCCATTAAAAAAAAGAGCATTTTATTTGGAAAATCTTAATTCATGTGTATTGCAGATGTAGGCCTGGGGAGTGCTCGATTATCTGCCACAGCTCGGAGGGCCCCTGGTCTGTCCTGGCAGTTTTGCGGTTATTGAGTATAGAGGATCTAATTGTATCTGCTATGCACATCCTATACTGACAGGCACAAACCTGGTGTGGTACTGCTGCTGCAGTGTGTGTGGAAGGGGAATGGGATGGGGGGGAGATTGGGGGAGAAGAGAGAATAACAATGCAGGTGTGCCTTGCCGTATACAACAGATGTGTTCCTGGAACGTTGCATATAAGCCAAATTGTTATATATCTCGAATTTCCCCACAAGAGACATTGGAGAGGCTTTATCTTAATTTCAAATGAATCTTCAGTTGACTGGCTCTTCTAAGTATTGCATTTTTCTGTGTGGGCTGCCAGCATGCCCTCCCTGGGGAGGTAATATTCTGTAAACATCCAGCAGGACTTGGGAAACTGGGATTTAAAGGAATGGGAGAGATCCTTCTGCGGTGGAATAATCAAATCCTGTATGTAATCAGTTTTATTTGTGTGTGTGTGTGTGTGTATTTATCTCTTGGATTTTGCTTGAGTGGGGCCCTGTGCATACACGGGCATATCTGACAAATGGGATCCAACTCGATCTTACACCTATCTAGTCTCTTCTAGAAGCTCTGCTCTCTCTCTCTCTCTCTCTCTCTCTCTCTCTCTCTCTCTCTCTCTCTCTCTCTCTCTCTCTTTCATTTACAAAGATACATAAAACAGGGTCCCTGTTCTCCCTGAGGGTGACTTTTTCTTATTCCTTAGATCAGGTCTTCCTAATGATTTCATTGGTGTAGGGAGCTGCATCAAGGAACTAAATCTACCTTCTCTGAAATGTGGACTCTCAAGCAAGTGCTTAGAGTTCTAAAAAGTTAACTCACAGTCAGGAGTGGCAATTAAACCCACATTTTTCCAACTCTGAGGCCACATCATTTCTCTAAACACTCTTTCATGTTGTGTTTATTTTGTATGAGAAATAGTAAGATACTGTGGCTAGAGAGCTGGGCATCAGAGTCAGAAAATCCTGGGTTCAAATCCTGTCTCTGACACATACTGACTATGTGACCTCAGATTAGGTCATTGAAACTTGCAGTGTCCCAGCCAAATCTTTAAGACCAGAAGGTGCAAATATGCACTGGTAGAGAGTTTTCTCATCTTGAGTTTCCTGTACCAACCAGGTTTAATGTCTGTGCCCATCCCACTTATTTAGTATAAGTTTAGTATTAGTTTATATAAACTAATATAAGCTTTTTGAGAGCAGGATCCTTTTTTCCCTAGAACCTAGTGCCTATCTTAGAGTAGATGCTTTAAAAATGTTTTCTGGCAAGACAAAAGATAATGTTCTAAGTATATTCAAATCGATAAGCTTAATCACAGCTTGATGGCATCTTTTCCTTTGTTACCATGATCTTGGGTCCTTTTCTTTTTTTATTTAAATATTTCATTTATTTACTTTTCCTACTACACAAAATGGTAGTTTTCAACAATCATTTTTTGTAAGATTTTGAGTTTCACATTTTTCTCTCTCCCTCTCTTCCCTACCCCTTCCTCCTAACAGCAATCTAATTAATATAAGCTATACATGTAAAACCATGCTAAACACAGCTCCTTATTTAATCATGTGGTGAAAGAAGAATCAAATTCAAATGGGAAAAAATGAGAGGAAAAAAAGACATAATACATAAGAAAATTTTTGAAAAATTTAAAAATTCTCTGGGTATGGATGGTACTTCCCTCCACAAATCTTTTAGAATTGTCTTTGATTATTATACTGTTTAAATGTGCAAGTCCATCATAGTTGATTATCACCCAGTGTTGCTTGTAGTGTTTATAATGTTCTGATTCTGCTCACTTCTGCATCATTCTGATGCTCACTCTGCATCAATTCGTGCAAGTCTTTCCAGGCTATTCTGAAGTACCATTCCTCATGATATCTTAGAGAATAGTAGTGTTCCATCACATTCATATACCACAATTTGTTCAGTTACTCCCCAGTTGATGGGCATC
This sequence comes from Macrotis lagotis, assembly GCF_037893015.1. NCBI lineage: Eukaryota > Metazoa > Chordata > Mammalia > Peramelemorphia > Peramelidae > Macrotis > Macrotis lagotis. The sequence continues at coordinate 170,759,433 of NC_133659.1, forward strand.
TCTTCAATTTCCAATTCTTTGCCACTACAAAAAGCTGCTATGAATATTTTTGTATATGTGAATTGTTTATTCTTTTTAAAAATCTCTTTGGGATATAGACCTAGTAGTGGTATTGCTGGATTAATAGGTATGCATAATTTCATTGCCCTTTGGGCATAGTTCCAAGTTGCTCTCCAGAAAAGTTGGATCAGTTCACAACTCTACCGACAATGTGTTAATGTCCCAGTTTTCCCACATCCCCTGCAACAATGATCATTTTCCTTTTTAATCATATTGGTCAATCTGATAGGTATGAAGTGTTACCTCAGAGTTATTTAAATTTGCATTTTTCTAATCAATAATGATTTAGAACAATTTTTCATATAACTATAGATAGCTTTGATTTCTTCATCTGAGAATTGCCTTTCCACATCCTTTGACCATTTCTCAATTGGGGAATGACTTTTGTATTCTTACAAATTTGACTCAGCTCACTATATATTTTAGAAATGAGCTCTTTGTCAGAAACACCAGTTGTAAAAATTGTTTCCCAACTTATTGCCTTTCTTTTAATCTTTGTTGCATTGATTTTATTTGTGTGAAAACTTTTCAATTTAATGTAATCAAAATTATCCATTTTGCATTTTATAATGTTCTCTATTTCTTCTTTGGTCATAAAGTGCTTCCCTTTCCATAGATTTGACAGATAAACTATACTTTATTCTCCTAAATGGCTTATGATATTACCTTTTATGTCTAAATCCTGCATCTGTTTCATCCTTATTTTGATTTAGGTTGCAAGATGTTGCTCTATGCCTAGTTTCTGCCATACTATCTTCAAGTTTTCCCAGTAGATTTTATCAAAGAGTGATATCCCAGAAGCTGCAATCTTTGATTTATCAAGCAGGAGATTAATATGGTCATTTACTACAGTTTCTACCATGTCTCTGTTTCTTAGCCAGTACCAAACTGTTTTGATCATTGATGCTTTATAATATGATTTTAGATCTGGTATTGGTAGGCCACCTTTCTTTTGATTCCCCCCCCCATTAATTCCCTTGATATTCTTGACCTTTTGTTCCTCCATATGAATTTAGTTACTATTTTTTCTAGTTCAATAAAATAATTTTGGAAGTTTTATTGGAATGGCATGGAATAAGTAATTTAATTTAAATAAAATTGTCATTTTTTATATTAACTTGACCTAGCCATGAGCAATTGACATTTGCCCAGATATAGGTCTGATTTAATTTGTGTGAAAAACATTTAATAGATAAACTTTCTGTCTGTATGATAGCTTTTTCTCATTCTGCTCCAATGGTCCATCTTCCTCCTCCTGCCCCTGAAATATGGATGTCTCCATAAGTTCTGTCCTTGATTATCATCTATTCTCTGACTCTTTCCATTGGAGATTTGAAGAACTTTCATACCTTCAATTATCACCTCTGGATGATCATGTGTCCAACCCCAATCTCTCATCTTGAGTTCTAGTTCTAAATGTCCAGATGCCTATCAGTTCTCTCCACCCAAATGTTTCATTGTCATTATAAGCAAAATGCATCCCAGAATGATTTCCTCCTCTTCCCTCTTTTCTTTTTTTTAAGATTTTTCAAGGCAATGGGGTTAAGTGGCTTGCCCAAGGCCATAGAGCTAGGTAATTATTAAATATCTGAGGTCAGATTTGAACCCAGCTACTCCTGACTCCAAGGCCAGTGCTCTATGCACTGAACCACCTAGCCGCTCCTCTCCTCTTCCCTCTTAAACAACTTACTTCTTTTTTCTGTTGATAGTCCCAGCTGTCATCCTGCTAACAAGTCAAAAATCTCTGAATCATTTCTGATTTCCCTTCTCCAATCCCATCAAAATCATTGTGGCAAGTGATGGGCTGAGTCTCTTTTGATTCTTTTGGATCATACCTCTCTCCACTCCCACTGCTATTACTCTAACACTGACTTGAACTCTTGTTATAGCCTCCTACATATTCTGTATATCCAATATTTCTTCTTTCCAATCCATCCTTCATTTAAGATGCAACTAGGGACCAGATCTGTAATTTCAATGGAATAGAGAAGGTATAGAAAACTGTAGGAAGGGATATAGCAGGGAGACATTTCTGCAATGGAAATCTCCTTCACACAGCTTCCCAAATAACCTTCCTAAAGCACAGATGCAACCACATCACTCCTCTGTTCTAAAACTCCTCAGTGGTCCACTGTTGTCTATAGGATAAAATGTGTGACCCTTAGCCTGGCATATAAGGTCTTCCAGTCTGGTTCCAATCTACCTTACCAACATTAATTCTCATTGTTGCATAACTGAACTTACACTGGAGCAAACTACTCTTCTATCGATATTCCCCATCTCATCCTGCCTTCTTTGCTAGTTTCCGTACATAGGAACAGGTCATTTCCCTATCTGGAAACATTTTCCTTCTGTGATCCTCCATGAAAATCCAAATATGATGCATCTCTTTTTTTGCATATATATTGTCCTCCTAGCACATTGCATCAATCTTTTTTTTTTAACCCTTATCCCATTCTACTTTCTTTTTAAATTTTATTATTCTTAATGAAATGTGAACTCATTGAAGGCAAGGAACTTGATCATTGTTTATTCTAGAGAATAGACAGCATATATATAAATGATCTTTAGCTAAGAATTTAATCATTAGTGGATACGAGTCATAATGGAGATAAACTGTTGATTTACCTGAAGATTTCCATCATTCTTATTCAGGAATTCATATTTTTTTTTGTATGTGTCATGGGCCCCTTTGGCAGCCTGGACCAACCTATTGACTCCTCTTGAGAATACTGTTTTTAAGTAATCAGAGAAAATGCTAAATTTCAGTTAGTGGTTATGAAAATAAAGATATGTTTTCTCTAAGTTGAAATCTTTCCATGTAGCCCTTTATGGGGAAGGGTCAGAAAACCCAGGTTAAGAGCTCTTAATCTTATCAGATTTGGATTTTGAGTCAAATCCTGTTGACTTTTGGTATCAAGAGATGATCTGGTTAGAGGTCATTACTTTTCTGGGTGCTTTTTATTCTATCTCCTGAGTCTTCTTCCCTTCAGTTTTCTGCACCCTAAATTGAAAACTACAAAAGGCAGTGCTTATGAACCGATGCCACTTCATGGCTATTTAGTGGGGAAGGGTGGAAGGATTAGTTGATCTCAATGGATAAAACCAGGAAGAAGTATGTGTCAAAGTTGTGGAGAGGGAAATGTAGGCAAAATTTTAGGAAAAACTTCCTAATCTTAGAGATATACTAAAGTGGAAATGTATGCTCTGGAGACCTCTTGGATTTCCCTCACTGGAAGGCTGCAAGTAGAGACTAATTTTTAAAATGCCGTTCTGGACTAAATGACTATTAAGATCCTTTCTAACTCTTAAATTCTGTTTTTCTGAGAGAAGGATTTGGATTCCCAGGGTCTGGATTCGAATACTGTCTCTGCTATTTGCCTATTGAAGTTGTGACTTCAATAACTCAATTAACCTCCCTTGGATCTCATTTCCTCATGAGCAAAAGGAAAGAGCCGGACTAGATGGTCACTGCTATTATGCTCTGGGATTTCTCTTTCCACTTTGGGTGCTTCTCTCTCAGGGTCAGTCTCTCTCTGTGTTTTACACACATGTATACACACAGGCGCCTCAGTAATCCACAAACCCCCAGAGGGGAGGGTACCATTTGGGTAAGAGCTAAAAAGGCAGGATGGGAGGAGTCTGATCCTGCCAAAACTATGAAGGGAACAAAACTCTAATAAGGTTTAAAAATGGACCTGGAGGCTCCAGAGAGGGATTTGTCTGCAGCAGCTTTTAATCATGTTTCCTAGTAAAACCGTCAACTCGGCTGGAATTTTTTCTTTCTTTTTTCTTTCCTTTCCTTTCCTTTTCTTTTCTTTTCTTTTCTTTTTTCTTCTTTTCTTTTCTCTTTTCGTTTCTTTTCTTTTCTTTTCTCTTTTCTTTTCTTTCCTTTCCTTTTCTCTTTTCTTTTCTTTTCTTTTCTCTTCTTTTCCTCTTCTCTCCTCTCCTCTCCCTTTCTTTCTTTTTCTTTCTTCCCTCCCTCCCTCCCTCCTTCCCTCCTTCCCTCCTTCCTTCCTTCCCTCCTTCCTTCCTTCCTTCCTTCCTTCCTTCCTTCCTTCCTTCCTTCCTCTTTCTTTCTTTCTTTCTTTCTTTCTTTCTTTCTTTCTTTCTGGGAGGGAGGTGGGGAGAACTTCCTCATCTTTCCTCCTCCCCCTTTCCCCCAATAAGGAATAGTGGAACCATCCAACTTGGGGCATTTGGAGTTTGGGGAGGAACTTGGATTGCTGTGGGTGTTTCTGATGGTGTGGGGTGAGGTTGGTCTTCCTTGAGAAATACAGATTTTCCCCTTTGCAGTCCCCCAATCTCTTCCCACCCCAACTTGGCTTTCCTGCCTATCACACCTAGTCACTTCTGGACATTTTTATGGTAGTTTTGCAAATAACCACTTACTTAGGGATAGTTTAGACCATCCTTTGGGAATATCATTTATAATAATAACAATAATAATAGCCAGCTTAGCATTGTAAGGTTTGGGAAACATTTTACGGTGTTTTCTTGGTTGATTTTCACAACAACCTTGTGAGGTAGGTGCTAGAGGCTGGAAAAGATGACTCATCTAAGGTCACATGCCCATGTCTGGGGCAGGATTCAAATTCGGGTCTTCAGTTTAATCCACTCATTAAGCAAGTGATTATGAAGTTCTTGATGGGTGTAAGGGTGGAGGATTCAGAGACAGAAGTAAAAAATACTACACACATTTATTCAATAGATATTTATTAAGTACTTATTTTCTGCCAGGCATATGTTAATCAATGGATTCCAAAAAAAAGGGGGGAGGGAGAAAGGCAATTCATGCCCTCAAGTAGTTTACAAGCTAAACGTCTCTGGAAGAGAGAAGCTGACAACTTTGTGCAACTCTGCTTCACTTACACCCAATTTATGTGTGCCAAGACGTCATCTGTGATTGCATCGCTTTTTGAAAATGAAGGGCAAACAACAAACTAAATAAGTAGGTCCATACAGACTGAAAGAGAAGGCCAGCCTAAGTAGGTTAATAAAGAAGGATAGGTAGACCCAAAGAAGCACTACTGGGCCATTGGGTGCTGATTCTCATCAGATATCACTGCTTTAGGCTCTGGCTTCTTTGATGGGTCTGGCATCTCTTTGGTGTTAGAATTTTCAATGCCAATGGGATGTACCAGATATCTTCTCTAATGGTACAGTGGAAAGTTCAGTTGGCTTTAGAGTCTGATATTTAGCTCCACCTAAAATTCAATAATAATAACATATATTCCCAGAGTATTTTTCTCAGGGCTTTTCTCACAGCCTCATGAGATAGGTGCCTTTCCCATTAAGTTAGCCAGGAGAGCCTCCTTCTGTAACTGGCCATCATTCAGTAATGGATCTCCAGATATCTGAGCACTGAGCAACTCCACTTCTCCCTACCTCCACCCCGCTCCCCGCCCCCCCTGCAGCTGACTTGTCAGGAAAGTGCAAGGAAAACAAATTAATCTAAAGAATTTAGAGATGGAAGTGACGTTAGAAGCTATCTGATCCAACTCCTTCATTTTATAGAAGGAAAATGAGGCTCAAAAGCAATTTGCCTATGGTCATGCAGCCAAGAGCAGCAGCTAGGTGACTCAATGGATAAAGTCTGGCCCTGGATTCAGGAAGACTCCTCTTTCTGAGTTCAAATCTAGCCTCAGATACTAGCTGTGTGATCCTGGACAAATTACTTAATCTTGTTTGCCTCATTTTTCTCATCTGTAAAATGAACTGAAGAAGGAAATGGCAAATCACTCCAATGTCTTCAACCCAAATAAGGTCATGAAGAGTTGGACACAACTGAAAAACAACCGAATAACAACATGGAACCATAGTGACAGTTCCAAGACTTGAATCTAGGTCTTCTTGACTCCAAATTCATGTGTCCTCTCCACTATACAACATTGTTTCTTCCCCAGTCTATCCTACTCTGGTGACTGTATTTTGGGAAAGAGAGACATTTCCCTCTCAGTGGAAAGTAACAAATGGAATTTCAAAACTGTTTGTGTACTAGGGAAGCTTAGGTAGGCAATGTTTGGATGGATGCACTGTTTGTGTGGGTCTGATATGTTTGTACAGGTGGATTCAGAAAAGCAATTGCTTTCTGTAGCTGAGAGAGAAGTAGGGCTAAAGGTATCCTGCAGTCATGAGAGTTTCTGTTGGCCAAGGCCTAGGACAACAGGGATGAATTAGCCCACAAATGGGACCAGGGAACTGGAGAGAGATGAAGGTGAGGAAGTTAGCTTTTCATTATGTTTTATGGCAAAAGGACATTAGGTTTTGAGGGTGGGGTCATTGAAACCAGCCCAGGAAGCCCAGATTGAATTTTCTCAGCCCATGGAAGCCAACCTAAGATTGGTTTGAAATTTAAATTTTGTTGATCCTGAGTCTCATCCTCTTTACCTCCAGAGTTTTTCTGTTAATGGGATAGAGAAGAATAGGAACCTGGGAGACAAAACCTAGAACTGTTTCCCTTTTCAAGAAATGTCCACTGAGTACCTTTTGGGTACAAGGACTTGGATTCCTCAATGGAGGTTTCCCATAGAGTTCTTGCCCAAGCTTTTCACTGCTTAGTATTTTTTAAATTTCAAGTCAGTATAAAGAGAGTTGGGCAATGGGATTCAGCCAGCTAGGGATCCTCTAGCTTGACTATCTTCTTTTTTGAACCTGACAAATAATTTGTTTTGGGATCTTGGCTCATTCATCTCACGTTTCTTATCTCTTCTTTAAAAATGCAGACAGACCATGGTCTCTTGTTGACGTTGAGGATGTTGAGAATAGATTGTGGAAGCAAGTGATAAAGGCTTGGAAAGAAAATTTTAAAATATGAAACTAAATCTCTTAAATATAGCTTTTAAAAAAGTATTCATGGGGGTGGCTAGGTGGCACAGTAGATAGAGCACCGGCCCTGGAGTCAGGAGTACCTGAGTTCAAATCCGGCCTCAGACATTTAATAATTACCTAGCTGTGTGGCCTTGGGCAAACCACTTAACCCCATTTGCCTTTCAAAAAAAAAGTATTTATGAAATTTTACATAGCTATCTCAACATTACCCTACTTATGTTCCCTTCTTAATTTTCTTCTGTTCTTTTCTATGTATAATTTAACTTTATATAAATTTTAATTTATGTAAAATTTAAACTTTTATTGTCACTCTTCTTTTTCTTTCTTTCTTCATCGCTCATTTCTCCTTCATCATTCATCCTCCTCTCTCCTCCTGAAAGCCTTTTCTTATAACAAAAAGTTATAATCAAGCAAATTCACACATTGGTTGAGTTTTGAACGTAATAATAACAGCTAATATTTATATAGAATTTTAAATAAATCTTGCAGAGTGCTTAAAAACACGTTATCTCATTTGATCCTTAAGAAAACCCTGGGAGGTAGAAAGTATTATCTCCATTTTACAGATATGGAAACTGATGCTAAGAAAGTTTAAATGACTTGTCTAAGATCACATAACCAATACCTTGTCGGGGGTCGGCCCTGACCGCCTGGGTGGATAGGACCTCCCCGGGAGTGAGGTCAGACCAACCCAGAGAAGACACGGCTCCTTAAGGGGAGCAGTGGCTTCGCCTGGTTGGCCTGTGTCGCTTGCTCCAATCGGGTGGTAGGTTCTGCCCTCGGGGCGGATTGGGGTGGCAGCCCGGAAATAACTCCCTATATTATCCAGCGCCCTGAGCTATTCGGGGGATCCCTCTGCACCTAATAAAACATATGCCTCCTGAAGACGAGTCTGCCTGAGTCCCTCCTCGCTGATCCCCGGGGGAGGAAAAACCAGGGACGCCTGAAGCAGTGCCCACTGAGGAGCTCACTCGGGAGTCCGGGGAAGAAGACCCCGGACAATACCTGAGGTCGAATTTGAATTCAAATATTTCTGATTTCAGATCTAACACTCTGCTTTGTCACATAGGTGACGTACTTATGTTTCCTTCTGTATCATCTTTCTGGAGCTAGGATGGATACTGCATTGATCAAAATTCTTTAGTCTTTCAAAATTGTTTTACTTTACAATATTGCTATCATTGCAGAAGTATTCTTCTGTTTCTGTTAATTTCCCTTCATAGAATTCTTCCCAGGTTTCTCTGAATCCATTCCTTCATTATTTATTAAGGCAAAATGATATTCCATCACATTCACATACCATAATTGTTCAACTATTTCCCACTTTGACACTACAATAAAAATATTATTAAATATTTTTGTACATATAACTCATTTGATCTCTTTCAAATACAAGCTTAGTAGTTATATCACTGCATTAAGGATGTCCACAATTTAATGATTTTGGAGGTATAGTTTTTTTCTTTTAGGTTTTTTGCAAGGCAAATGGGGTTAAGTGGCTTGCCCAAGGCCACACAGCTAGTAATTATTAAGTGTCTGAGACCGCATTTGAACCCAGGTACTCCTGACTCCAGGGCTGGTGCTTTATACACTGCGCCACCTAGCAGCCCCTAGGAGGTATAGTTTCAGAGAAAGTGCTTTCCAGGATGGTTGGAACATACTAGTTCATTAGTGTGTCTTCCTTCCATCCCACTCCAGTATCTGCCACTTTCCTTTTTTTTCCCCCTCATCTTTGCTAATCTGTTTCTTGTGAACTGGAACCTTAATTAAGTTTTAATTTGAATTTATTTTATCATTAGTGATTTGTTATCTATTTCCTCGTCCAGTTTTCTTTTGAATATTGTCTTCCTTGAATAGATCATTATAAACTGCTTGGGGGCAGGGACCACTTTTCTTTTTTTCTACTTGTATACCCCAGGTTTAGCACAATGTACCACATAGTATTTGCTTAATAAATATTTATTGACTCTGACTATTTGGAGCATTTCTTCATATTATTAATTTCATAATTTGCATTTCTTCTGTTGAGAACTGTCCCCTCATATCCTTTGACATTTATCTATTGGGGGATCCTCTTATATCAGTTTCCCATTTATCTTGAATATCAGACTTGTCAGAAAAATTTGCTGCATAGAGTTTCCCAATTAACTGTTTACCTTCTAATTCTAAGTCCATTGATTTTTTTTTTGGGGGGGGGATATTTCAACTTTATGTAGTCAACATGACCATTTTGTTGGGAAGCCCTCTATCCTACCTCTTATGAGAGGATCAGGGAAGTGGAGAGGGATTCTCTCCTGAGACAGACTTAACTGAGAAGAAATCATACTGGTACCACTCCTGGAGTCCCTGTCAGTCTTCTGGAACTGTTCTAGTAGCTTTCCTCTGGTGTGTACCTGTCCTTCCCTACCCTCTCCAATATTTGTCATTTTCCTTTTTTTTTGGTGGAGGGGCATCTTTGCTAATCTAATGCATGTGAGCTGGAACTTCAAGTTACTTTCATTTCAATTTATTATTACTGATTTGGTACCTTCACTTCCTCACACCCTTTTCAGCTTTCTATTATGTATTGTAAACTCTATTGTGTGATTGTAAATGGCTTGGGACAGGGCCTGTTTTTCTTTTATTCCTATTTGTATCTTGGTCCACTGAACCTCCCTGTCAGCTGAAGTAGCTTGAAATACTGGGTCAGCAGGTGATCAAAAGTCACCCTAAGTTTGGCCTTTGTGTATTGGGGTGATTGGTCCGAGGATACGCTTCATGTGGAGGAATCTTCTTAACTGGGAGAGAGAGGCCATATAACTGCTATTGGGGTGACTTACCCACATTTTCCAAGTTCTCCACATCAAGGGTTTCTCTGAGAGGTTATGTACTTCAGCTACCTATACCCTGGACTGGGCTTGATCTAAAAAAAATCCATCTATAATTTTCTGTTAAGGACTTTTACGTCTCAAAATAGGTGGGTTTTACTGATGCCTTGTATTTTTATATCGATCATTTCTAGATAGGCTGAGATTTTCACTCAAGGAATACAATACAAAGAAAAACCAATTAAGCAATACAATTCAATACTGTGACTGTCTTTGGAAGTGTATCTAGTTTTCTGCACCCATACTCCCCCACCACTCCCCACTCTCCTGAAAGGAGTGAATTACATTTCTGGACTTTTCTCTAGATCCCATGTTGACCATTGCAGTTATTCAGAATTGGTTTTTCATTTAAATGATCAAAATTATTGTGTAGTTTTTTAGATTTTTTTTCATTAAAAAGAATGTTAAAAATAAATAAAAAGAGAATAAGGGAATTTATTTTTTCTCTTCCTGAGATATTGAGGCTTTGTCTTTACAAAAAGATATGTAATGTCACAAAATAAATAACAACTCACATTCAAATCTCACTTCACTATTTATTATGCATTTTCTTTACAATAACTTTGTTACCCATTTTACAGATGAAGAAACTATAGTCACCAAAGTAAGGAAGGATGGGAGGTTTGTATCTGTAAGACCTTCCTGGACTATGATTTGAGACTCTGGGAAAAATCACTATTCTTCTCCAGGCTTCTGTTTCTTCTCACATTTAAAATACAGTCTCTGTGGAGTATTTTCTCCATGACAGCTGGGAGAGAGAACTGGCAATTTCTATGATGAGAAATGTTAGTATTTTTATTTTAAACCATGTAGGAATGGTTCATTCAGTCCTGACCAAGTATGGAACAAATTTCTCAGCCCCCGTCAGCTTTTTCAGGGATTTTCATTTACCTGGTATTAACAGTGATCCTCCCAGGTGGAAATGATCTTTCCTTTCTCCAGTCTCACATAGCAAGTGCTTTGTACTTCTCTTTTTAAAAGGAAAAAAAAGATTTATTGATGCTTTTGGTTGTTATATCACAGTTATTTCCAGAGATTGCCCTCCCCATAAGGAGTCTTTCCTGGTAATAAAGAAAATAACTTCTGACAGTACATGTAAAATTCCATACTCATGTCTTCAATGAAAAGTGGGAGTAGATTTCTTTTTTTTTGTTTCCATCCATTCTTTGTTGTTGCTGTTGAGTTATTTCAGTTGTGTGTGACTGTGACCCTATTTGGGTTTTCTTGGCAGAGATACTGGAGTGGTTTGCCATTTCCTTCTCCAGCTCATTTGACAGATGAGGAAACTGAGCCATTTAGGGTTAAGTGACTTGTCCAGTGTCACACAGCTAGTAAGTGTCTGTGAATAAATTTGAACTCAGGAAGACAAGTCTTCCTGATTCCAGGTCTAGCACTCTATCTACGAGGCATCTAATTCCCCTTAGTCTTTTTATTCTATTCTAATTCTTCTATTCTATTCTATTCTATTCTATTCTATTCTATTCTATTCTATTCTATTCTTCTATTCCATTCCATCCTATCCTGTCCTATTCAAACCTATTCTAAACATGGACTCCATAAAATACTATATTCTACTCTAATTCTATTTTAATTCTTCATAATAATTATTGGATGGTTATTGTATAGTATTTCACATTTGTGCATTATTATAATTCCTCCGAGGTATTATAGCTCCAAAGAGACAGTGATCATGCCCATTTAAAAATGATTTCTTTCACAGTGCTTTGCATTTAAATGCATTAATAATTCAAATGAAAAATAAAAAAACCTGACATTAAGTATAAAAACCTTTTTATTTTTATTTAATAATATTGAATTAAATTTCTTCTAAAGTAGATGACACTCTTCCCTGCTATTTCAATAAGAGTAAGTTTATAATTATTAGTGTTAAACCCTACTTTAGGATTCTGGGTCATCATTTCTTTGCCTTTTCACGTATTTATTCTCTTCTGAATACATAAGCACAGATTTTTGATATTCTATTTTTTTAACTTCCTAGATTTTTTCTAATTCTGAATTTATAGCTCAAGATTAAAGAATTAAACCTGCAAGATAAACAACCTTTTAAAGGAATAAACCATCTCTAAGAAAGTATATTAATTATTTTTTTAAAAAAATTTAGGGGCAGCTAAGTGGTGCAGTGAATAGAGCATGGTCTTGGAGTCAGGAGGTCCTTATTTCAAATGCAGCCTCAGACATGAATTACCTAGCTGTGTGATCTTGGGCAAGTCACTTAACCCCATTGCCTTGCAAAAAAAACTAAAAAAAATTAAAAATATTTTAAATTAAATCATAGTAGTAATTTATTAGAGAAACTCGAATTCTGGCCTCTTCCTAGCCTGGGTCTTTCTACTTTGCATCCATCCTTCAGAGCTAGGGGCCTTAGGCATTTGGATGATTCCTGGCCTAGTCAAGGGTGCTGGCTGGGAATTTCTCAAAACTATAAAGACTCATCATATCCTTCCTTTCTGCTGTATCCCAACCAATTTCCCAGAACAGGCTTCCAAGACAATGTTCCTGTCTTCAGGCTAACTTGTGTCTTTTTTCTTTGTCTATTTCTGTCTCTCCTCTATTTCTTTTCCCTTTTTGTCCCTGTTTGTCTTTCTTATGTCCTAGTTGGCACTTAATAAATGTTTATTGACTAGCTGTCTGATAGTCTCCGTTTCTCTTTTTCTATGCTTGTCTTTCAGAACTTTAACCCCATTGTCCCAGTGTTCTTTCACTATTTAATAAGTGACTGACTTTCCCAAATCTACTTCCCCTTCCCCACCTCCCCTCCCACCTCTTCAGGGTTTGGATCTTAGTATAAAATTCTTTGTTGAAAATTTCTACTCTACAGTCTTCTAGGTCTGGTCCTTCCCCCCACCCTAACATTTAGGGTTCTGCCTCCATTAGAATGTAAAGCCAGTCTATATTCAGGATCAACATTGTCAATATTAGTTATTGTCTAATTACAGCTTGCATTAGGACAGACAGCTAGTTTACCAGGAGTAAACAAGGGCTTCCATGCTAAGCTTTAGGCACCTGGGAAAAAATATTGTCCATATGGAAGCAAAAGAGGGAGATGTGTAATCAGTGAACATGGTTAAAAAGCATCCTTAACTAGCTGGGTTAGGAGCAAGGGTTATCTAGAGGCAGAGGTGGGACTAGCAGGGCTAGCTGGACTGTCCATAGTCCAGAGTGTGCTTCCATGGTTCCCTGGGAATGCTGTCCCCATGGCAACTACTAGGGCCATTTCTCATGTCATCTGGTGGCTTTTATCACTTAGTTGGTGGCAGCTAAACCACTACCCCTGGGCCATATATCTTCACAAAAGGTTCTGGTTACCTGGGCATGCCTTTCAGGGGGTTCTCCTCCCATCCAACCCCCAAGAGGAACAAAGATTAGATTGCCCTTCCCTTGGGTTTACTCTACCCACCATCAAACTACCGCTGCTATCTCTTCCCACAGGGACTGTGTTCCTCATTCCTCGGCTCCTTTCTGTTTGTTTTTGTTTAGACTTATGATATCACAGGTGCTGTAATCTCTCAGTAAGGAAACATCTCAGCCTATTCAAACTAGCAGCTTGTCTATAGTCTTTGGACAATTGCTTAGAGCAGGGCTGTCCAAACTATGGCCTGTGGGCCAATGTGGCCCACAGTGCAATTTTATGTGGTTTGCCTGTGGGTTTTAATTTTCACAAGCAAAAAATTAAAATAATAATTTGCATGGAATGTATATTAGATTTTTAAATTCCATCACAATAAATAATCTTGTTGATGATAATTTTCTTTGGTGTCTTAAGCAATATTACACACAGAACATATTGCACAGAATTTTTATTTGATCTGAGGGATGCATTCTGTTTGTATGATACAGACTAATCAGCATGTAACTACCTTCATATTGCTGTTGTGTTGATGTTTTGTTGTTCTGTATTTGCTTCACACTTTCACTTGTGCTACTGATGACACTTTTCTCCATTTAAAAAAATATTTATTTAAGGCAATGGGGTTAAGTGACTTGCACAAGGTCACACAGCTAGGTAATTATTAAGTGAGGTTGAATTTGAACTCAGGTACTCCTGACTCTAGGGCTAGTGGTCTATCCATTCTCCCCAAATTTTCTTCTTTTTAAGAAGAATTTTCTTTACTTGTATCTTTAAGCAAAATAATCAGAACCTATATACAGAAGGATTGCTGAATCCCAGTGATCCTGACACCCAAGACTCCCCTTTTGGGTCAGGCCAGAAACTCCCCATTCCATAGATTGCTGATCAACCATGGAAGGAAAAAGTGATTTTCGGCAAACAGAAGAATTGAGTTACAGCCTGGAGACCGTTTACTTTGCACTTTGAAAGTCTTGTCAAATCTACCTGGGTGAAGTGGGAGAGAGTGTGTGTGGGGGGGTGTTGCACAGGATATCCCCCTTTCCACAAAGCAGACCCTCCCTCTCCAGGAAAGGCCAAAGAAAAGGATGCTGGGTAAAGTGGATACAATTTCCCTGCCCGGGGCTCTGGGTTTCAGGATTTTCTCATTTAAAAGGGGAGATTCTCTCTCTTTGGGTAGGGGAGTGGAAGACCCCTAGGCTGAGGCCTTTTCAGCAACCCCACTTTCTAAGAAGATAAAAGTACCATGACTTTTCATAGTACTTGCTAAACCTAAGGTAAGCCTATAAATTAACTATTATATTAGTGTACTGTATTTTTTATTTTGGGTGCAGCCCTCAAATAATTATTTTATTTCAATGTGGCTCTAAGATAACCTAAGGTTGGATAGCCCTGACTTAGAGCATTGAGAGTTTATATGATTCATTCAGTCACTCCATCTGTATCAGAAGTGAGAGGGTATTTTTTCTGATATTTTCTGACTGGGGAGGACTCTGCTGTCTGTTTCTTTATAACACCTGTGATGTCTCATGGTGTCGCAGAGAACCTCAGAGTCAGAAAGGACTCAGTTGGCCACCTCCTCCTCTCTGTAGCTGACAGTATGGATGACCTGGAATTTCTTGAAAGACTTTGCTGAGGGATACTCATTACCTATCCATCTCTAACACAGCCTATTCATCCTTCAGGTAGTTCGAATAGCTGAGGTTATCCTCATGTCTAAATTTGCTTCCCTGGTTTATTGTTGCTGCAAGCTTGATCCTTCTTTGTTAAGACATCTCTTCAAATACTTTGACCCAAGTTCCCTGGAAAAGGTTTTTGTCTCGTGCTTTGGCTGGTCCTGGGTTGGAGGGTTTTTCTTTTTCCCTTGGTGCCAGCCAGGATCTCAGGGGTTAAACTCTTCAAGAGGTCTCAGCATTTAGCCTATGCCCTCTATGGACCTGTCCTCCCATCTGGAGGGGGTCAGGAGTCAGAGAAAAAAAGATCTAGAAAAGGGCACTCAGTTAAAGGAAAAGGAACTTTAAAAGGGAAGGGATTCTGGTAGGTCTAGCCCAGCCTACCTCAGCCATGACCAGCAGCTAAATGGTTACAGACTTGCTGATAAAGTGCCCCAAATTCCTGGTCTAGCCTCCGGTGGGGAGGGTGTCTGGAAAATGTCAACAATAAAAAATGCATTTTAATGGCACATGATGCAGCCGCTACCGTAGGAAGGCCAGATGAAGCAAGTTTGAGGAGTGGTAACTAGTGAAGGACACTCCTGGGGTCTTGGGCACTCCTTACTTGGAGCCTTGCTGAGTTGGGACCCAAGGGACTTAAGCCCATTTGTCCCAAATCCTAGGAGAGCCTGGGTAGAAGAGGGCAGGCCTGGGGCATCCTTCTTGTTCAAATGAGTTGAGACATTTGAGAAGCAACTGATGTGATAGGGTTAGTAAGTGACCCTGGAGTCTGCCTCATCTGTCTTTTTCTGCCTTAAGCTCAGTTAATTCATCCCTATGTCCTGAACTGGCAGCTGTTACTTTCTGGGGATGGAGTTCTCTACAAGAAGACCCTAAGGGTTTGGAGGGAGCAAGAATTTTTGGCTTAGAAAAAAGTCTTTTTCCTTTCCAGAAAGAGGGAGGTAACTAGGGTGAATGGCAAATTAAGGTTATAGGTTTAGAGCTGGGAGGGATTTTAGGGATCCAACCCTTTCATTTTACAGATGAGGAAACTGAGGCCAAGAGAGATTTATAGGAGCATGGCTCTAGAACTGGAAGGGGTCTTAGAAGTCATCTAATCCAACCCTCTAATTTTATAGATTTAAAAACTGATTCTGAGAATGGAAAAAAGAAGAAAAAAGGGAATTACAAGATAGAGTAGACAGAAAAGATAGGAAGAAAGAGCAGGAATAAAGGGAAGGTGGAGGAATTGCTTACTTCCAGCTTCTAAGGAACATATCAGGTAGAGGGGAAGACAGGTTGAGGAGAGAAAGGTGGACTCCAGGGTTAACCCTGAGGTGAGTATTTCCCCCTCTATCCAAGGCAGAATGCCAAGGTCTGGCCACCCAGTCTGTCTGGACCCCCCTCAGGGAGAGAGAGAGAGCCACCAGGGAGACCAGGGGCTAACTATAAAGAGGAGCTAATCACTGGCACCAGAGTACTTTAAACTGTGTTGAGGATTTTCTTTGTTACCCCCCCCCCCAGGTCTCAACATAGTACTTTACTCCTAGTAAGTGCTTAATGAGTATTTGATTGATTTTTTTTTTGTTTGTTTGCTTGCATGGCAGTGGAATTAAGTGCTTTGCCTAAAATTACACAACTAGGAAATTATGAAGTATCTGAGGTCAGATTTGAACTCAGGTCCTCTATCTACTGAACCATCTACTTGCCCTTAATGAGTATTTGTTAAATGACTGGCCACAAAACAAAATTTGCACATGTATGTCAGCTTTTAAAACACTTCCCAATGACTCCCTGCTACCCCTTCTAGTCTCATTTCCCATTATTCTTCTTCTCGTGATTGTAAGTTCCAGCCAAACAGGATTTGTTCTATTAATTCAATAGTCCATTTCCCACCTTGATGTCCTTGCCCAAACCATCCCCCATGTACTCTCTCCTCTCATCTTCACTTAACTTTCTTCAATACTTAGTTCAGGAACCATCTCCTCTTTAAGGCCTTATGATTACTTTATAATTGAGGAAACTGAGACACTAAATTCATATTAATAATCATCTTCTAGCATAATAATAGTTTAATGTGTTTACATATGACACTTTTTCCAGTCATTTCCCAAAAGATTGGCTACCCACTTTTTTCTGGTTTTTGCTATAGCAAAAAGTGAATAAATTTTGGGGGCATATTTATTATCTTTCTTTGACTTTGACCTCTTTGGGGTACATAACTAAAAAGTGTATATTGGATCAAAGTGTATGCTCAAATTGGTGACTATTTTGTATACAGTTCCAGATTGAGTTACATAATGGTTAAGTCAATTTTGAGTTACACCAACAATGCATTAAAGTGCCTGCCTTCCAAAGTCCCTCCAACAATTGTCATTTTTATCTTTACCAACTTGACAGGAGAAAGATGGAACCTCAGACCTGTTTAGATGTTTTCTTTTTTAAAATTTTATTTACTTAAGGCAATGGGGTTATAAGTGACTTCCCCAAGGACATATGACTAGGCAATTAAGTGACTGAGGCCAGATTTGAACTCAGGTGCTCCTGACTCCAGGGTCAGTACTCTATCTACTGCCCCCTGCATTTCTTAATCATTGGTGATTTGGAGCATGCTGCCATTTCTCTTCAGGGACACTCTTTATTCATTTTTTAATCTTCTTCAGTTCTTACTTTCCTTCCTTCTCAAACATCCCTAGATCCATTTGTCTGCTCTCTTTGCTCCCATCACAGTCTACTATGACTTGTATTTATTGGTGTACATGTTGTTTTTCTCCTGGAGAAAATAAATTCCTTAAGGACAAGGACTGCTCTTTAATAAAACAAATATTTATTTCATGTCTATTTACCTTCCCCTATCTCCACTGGAAAAAAGAAAAAGAAGACCTGTGTAATATATGTTCATTGTTAAAAGAGACAAATTCTCACATTATTCATGTCCAAAGATATATTTTTTCAATCTGCATATTGAATCCCTCACTTCTCTTTTGGGAGATTGGCGGCATGCTTCAATATCAGTCATCCAGAATTGTGGATGATCATTGAATTGTTGAGAGTTCTTAAGTCTTTCAAAGTTGTCTTTATAGTATCATGGTTCCTGGTTCCACTACCTCATTCTGCATCAATTGATTGTCTTCATGTTCCCCCAGCACCATTGAGTTGAGTTGAATTGCGTAAGGTCTAGAAGAGAAACCCTACCTGCCCACAAATAGGGAGACAAGAAGTGGCCTGTGAAAGCAGACCCTGGGCTACAGAACACTCATGGCTTCTTCCTTCTTTTTTCCAGATCATTCTCAACTCCATGCACAAGTACCAGCCTCGGCTGCACATCGTGAAGGCTGATGAGAACAATGCCTTTGGCTCTAAGAACACGGCTTTCTGCACGCATGTGTTCCCAGAGACCTCCTTCATTTCGGTGACTTCCTACCAGAACCACAAGGTATAGTGAGTGTTCTTCCTGCTTGCTTTGATTACCACCCCTCTTCCTGCCTGCCCCTGACCCGGGAGAGAGGCCAGGCAACCAAACACATCACCCACCCTGTTAATAGGGAACAGGCTGAACAATGCCATTGGCATGGAACAGATGAAAACCAAGTCCTTAGCACAGCATGGGCCAAAGCAGGCAGGAAACATAGCTGAGGACACTGAGTTCTCATCAAAGCCACTTTGGGGTACCTGGCTCTGTTGCCAATTCCATATGTGGCCTTGGACAAGTCTCTTCCCTTCCCTGGGGTTCAGTTCTTCCATTCCAGATCAGTCTTAAAATCCTATGCAGCCCAAGTCTATGTTCCATAAGATTCCTGTGCACAGTGGGAAGAGTTGCCTAGGCAGGGGCCCAGGCATGGAACCTCAAAAATCCTGAGATGTCCCTCAGAACAGCAAGCAAAGCTAATTGGAAGAGAGTCAGAACTCTAAAGCAAAACAAGACTACTGTAGAGGTATTTAGGAAGCCATGCTATAAACCTTGGGGCAAGATTTGGGGGTCACTTCTTGGAATGGGACTGGTCATCCCATAAATTGTTCTCTTAATTTTGTCCATATCACTTTGAGTGAAGTGATACTAGTCTATCTCTGGCTCCAAATCACTGAAGAAAGATGAAGTTAGGGGGATATTTACAGACAGGGAATGTTAACTAGGCTCTTTCAAAGCTGAGTCAAAGAAGGGATGGTCTCCTGCACAACTCTTGCCCTAGAATCCATATTCATAGAAGTACAGGACCTTTTATGAGATGGTTATGAGATGAGAAGAGATGAGAACAGAAGGAAGTCCAGGGATAAATCAGTTCTGAAAGTTACAGGTTGACTGAGCAAGGTACATGACTTGGGTATTCATCCCTTTAGACAAAAGAAATTCAACTTTCAGGATCCAAGGTTAACCACAGAGGGAGTGAATTATATGGAGAAATGGCTAAAATCAAGTTCCTTGACCATCATATTCCCCCCCCCCATTAGCAATTGGCATTTTGGGGTCAGTGCAAGAGGTGCAAGAGTCACAGAATAGTAGGTTTGTGCGATTCATCGAAAAGATATGGACTATTTCAGAAAGAAAATAATACTTTGATGAAAGATGATGGGAAAACTCAGTTAAGTCTTTTCACTCTGCATCATTCTTTTCTATGGCCTTCCATACATCCTTGATGAGGATATTGGGTTGTGAGAGCAGCAGTTCTCAAACCTTGTCTCAAGTCCCCCATTACTCTTTTTTGTTTGTTGGTGTTTTTAGGGGTTTTTTTGCAAGGCAAATGAGATTAAGTGATTTACTCAGCTAGGTAATTATTAAGTGACTGAGGTCGAACTTGAATTCAGGTCCTCCTGACTCCAGGGCTGGTGCTTTATGCACTGCACCATCTAACCGCCTCCCCACCCATTACTCTTTAAAATGATTAAGAACTCTGAAGAGTTTTTGGTTATCTGGGTTAGATATATTTATATTTATCAGAAATTGTAACTGATAATATAAAAATATTAATCCATTTAAAATATTGATAAACTCATTACATATTAACAGAATAGAACATGAAAAATAATTATGTTTTCCAAAAATAATAGTTTAGTGAGAAAAAATTACAGATTGGATTTGTTATACATTTAACAAGAAAAGCAAGCTTCATAATAGAGACAGTTTCATATCTAAAAGTACAGAGAAGAGATTTTTTTTAAAAGGATAAGAGGCAAGCCTTGACTCTGAATCCCTAAGGGCATATTCAAAAAGGAACTATATCAGTGGATCTTCTGTTTCTTTCTTGGACAGATCACTCAACTGAAAATCGAGAATAACCCATTTGCTAAAGGATTCCGGGGCAGTGATGACAGTGACCTGCGTGTGGCTCGCTTACAGAGGTGGGAGAGTAAGCAGGCCCCATCTTCAGTGGTCCATAGCCAATACTCAAGCTTCTACGTGTCCTTCATGGGGAATTGGGGTGAAGGACAATTTTTCAGGGAGCTCAGTCTCAACTTGGCCACTCATGAGTTGTGTGACCCAGGACACATTACTTAACCTCCTTGAGCCTTAGATTCCTTGGCTGTAAAATAATACCTGTCCTATCTTTGAGTTGTAAAGATGAAATGAAACAATATGAACATACTTTAGGAACAAGGACACCTTTTACAAGTAAGAATGTGTTTTGATTTATCTTTTTCTCCCTTCTCTCCCTAGCAAAGAATATCCAGTGATTTCCAAAAGCATCATGAGGCAGAGACTTGTCTCCACTCAGCTTTCTGCAAAGCCTGATGTAAGCCCCCTCCATGGAGCCCATCAGGCCCTCCAACACTATCAGTATGAGAATGGGGCACATATGCAATTTGCTGCCGCTGAAGGTCAAGAATTGCCCCTTAACACTTTTCCAGGGCAGAGAGACTCAGGACTGTTCTATCACTGCCTGAAGAGACGAGGTAAGTGAAAGGAAAGGGAAGGGAAGGGAAGGGAAGGGAAGGGAAGGGGAAGGGAAGGGGAAGGGAAGGGGAAGGGAAGGGGAAGGGAAGGGGAAGGGAAGGGGAAGGGAAGGGGAAGGGAAGGGGAAGGGAAGGGGAAGGGAAGGGGAAGGGAAGGGGAAGGGAAGGGGAAGGGAAGGGGAAGGGAAGGGGAAGGAAAGGGGAAGGAAAGGAGGAATGAAGGTAGGTAAGTAGGAAGGTAAGAGGGAAAAAGGATGGTAGATAGGAAGAAAGGAAGGAAGGAAGGAAGAAAAGATGGAAGGAGAGTGGAAGAAAGGAAAGAGAGAGGGATCTCATCACCCTGTATGCTTCAGTTTCTTCCTCTGTAAAATGAACTAGAGAAGGAAATGGCAAACCACTCCATTATCTTTGTCCAGAAAATCTTGAATCCCAAAGAATCAGACACGAATGAAACAACTGAAAAAAAATCAAAAAAGAGTATTTTAAGATTTGTAAAACACTTTACATACGTGATCTCATTTGATCCTTATTTTATAGCTATGTCAATAGGGTCTATTATTATCCCCATTAAACCAGAGAGAGGTTAAGCCACTGGCCTGGGGACATACAGTTGCTAAGTGTTTAAGGTGGAATTTGAACTCAAATCTTTCAAGCTCCTGGCCTAGTGACCTATCTGCCATGTCCCTGTTCAATGACAGAACACCAGCTCTTGTGTCAGAGGACCTGGATAAAAATTCTGTTTTGTGACTTTTAGCCAGTACCTCCCTGGGCCTCAGCTCCTTTATCTACAAAGTGAGTTAGTTGGACTGATTGGCTTCCTGCCTGAGATCCATGATCCCTTGCCTCTAATGATAATTCAGAGAAGTGGAAGGTACAGACAAGAAATGCCTGGAAAATGACTACAGCTTGTTGTTTATAAAGGGTGAGAATTGTAGATGTAGAGGAAATGTGGTACACTTGGGAGTCAGAGGATCCAGGTTGAATTCTATGACCATCTCTGACTATCCCTGCCTGTGTGAACTCTGCCTCAGTTTCTTCATCTGTAAAGTTAGGGAATTGGACTATAAAACAAGAAACCATAACAATGTAGGGGATGGAATACTGGACTCAGAATCAGGTGAATCTGAATTCTGGCTCATATACTTACTGAGTTACTCTGAGTAAGTCTTTTTTTAAAATTTCATTATATCCTGAGACAATCAGTGTTAAATGATTTGCTCAGGGACCCGCAGTTAGTATATGTCTGAGGCTGGATTTGAACTCAGATCCTCTTGACTCTAGGACCAGTCCCAATCCACTGAGTCACCTAGCTCCCACACCCTGAGCATAGCTTAACCTCTTTGAGATTCCTGTTCAATGAAGCAATTGAACTTGATGACCTCTAGGGTTCCTTTCAGTTAAATCCATCATCCTATGACCAGATGGTTTTGTGGTCCCTTCCAGCTCTAGACTTCTACCTTTCATGCTTTTGGGGTAGCAGGAAAAGCAAGAACATTTTAAACTCATTTTTCCCTTCTCCCCCTTCCATTCCTATAGCCCACTGGAACCTGATCCCTTTCCCTTAGATATATCTACATCCTTCAACAAGATATTCTAGTGAATATAGAAGCCTGTTCATAGGGATGGGAAGAAAGCAGGATAAACCATCTGAAAAGGGTTTTTTGAATTTGTCAAGAGGGATAATTACAAAAGTACCATGACCCAGGCTGTTTGCATGGAGAAAAAGTCCTATCTGGGGTCATGGGAGCAGATCAGTCAGTTTAGACTGGGCAATGTGAGCCCACATACTTGAGAGAAGGAATTCAGCAAAGACTGTATTTCTCAGTGCGTTGTAACATAAACATAGCTAAGCTCTTCTTTCACAACACAGCTCCTGGGGCAAAGGTAGCTCAGGCTATAAGCATCCTTATTACAAGTCCCCATGACTACCAAATTTCAACTATTCAGTTATGGGAAAAACCAATGGGCATGGGGTCAGAAGCCCTGAGTTCTAGTCTCCATTTAGCCATGTCTTGGTAGAATCATTATCACTTGGAAAAAATGGAGAAGGGGGATACCATGCTCTTTCCTTTGCATGAATTTGAGTTATCTCTCAATATCCTTCCCCCACTTAGAGCTGGATTTATCCTGAAGGTATGGCACAGTTGGAAGAGGATTTGATTTGGAGTTAGGAGATCCAGGTTGGAGTCCTAGCTTCACCACCATCCACTCTGCGAAACTTTGGACAAGTCACGATTTTTCTGTCCCTCATTTAGATGATCAATAAGCAGCACCTCTTTTCCTCCTCTGCTCTGCCCATTACCCAGCTCTAGCCATTTATGAAATCTGAGCACAAATTGTCCTCCTGACTGTCCACTCTGCTTCCCACAGAATCACAGCAGCTAAGAGTAGGTATAAGAGATGATGAGTGCAGGGATGGTTCTAGCATCTTGGACATGGTTGGTCTGGGGGGATGGTTCTGACCTCCAGGTGTGTCTGTCTTCCTGCAGATAGCACCAGGCACCTGGACTTACCCTGCAAACGTTCCTATCTGGAAGCCTCATCCTCTGTGGGAGAAGATCACTATTTCCGCTCACCACCTCCTTATGAGCAGCAGATGCTGAGTCCTTCCTACTGTAGTGAGGTGACTCCTCGGGAAGCCTGTATGTACTCAAGTTCTGGGGCTGAGATCGCCGGAGTGTCAGCAGTGGATGACTTGCCCCCACCCCCACTGAGCTGTAACATGTGGACATCGGTGGCACCATACACCAGCTACAGTGTTCAGGCAATGGAGACTGTGCCCTACCAGCCCTTCCCTGCTCATTTTACTGCCACCACTATGATGCCCCGGCTCCCCTCTGTGTCCACACAGAGCTCCCAGCCTCCAGGGAACACCCACTTCAGCATCTATAATCAGCTCTCCCAGGCCCAGGCCCGAGAGCGAGGGCCATCCACCTCATTTCCAAGAGAACGTGGGCTGGCCCCAGTGTGTGAGAGGAAACCCCCATCCCCACACCTGAACGCTGCCAATGAATTCCTCTACTCCCAAAGCTTCTCCTTGTCCCGGGAGTCTTCCTTACAGTATCATTCAGGAATGGGGACTGTGGACAACTGGACTGACGGATGACTCTGAGGTCCCATTACAAGACAGACAGTGTTACTGATCCAGAACCATTTTAATCCAGTGTTAATCCCGGTGGAGTAGCCTGCACTATAGAGATTCCTACACAGTCGTGTATTTCCAAAGGAGGGAAAGGTGGTTTGGAGAGCACCTACATTCTGATCCTCAACTAAGGTCACATCAAGAAGAAAGAACAATGACCCAAGACGTACCATTAGTCCATCCAAGTCTGGCAGACCTCTGGTGGTGCCTAAAGGATAGGAGTTGGGGTGGGAGGGTTGGCCAGACTAGGGTGTCTTTGCAATCCTGGGGCTGACTAATGAGATCTTATCCAGAGGGAAAAATGTGCATTACATTTCGGGGTGGATCTCAGTGGTTTGGGGAGATTGTAGTTACAAACCTGGAATCTGACTCTAGTCTAGTTTTGGGAAAGGGCTAACTTTGGCTCTTGGCTCCTCATGAACCCCTTGGAGACCAAGGAAAGGAAAACCCACAAGGGAGTGAAACAGGGTGAGGGAGATGACAAGTCTTTTAACATATTTTTCCCTAGTTTTTCTGATTTAGAGGTAAGCCATTAGGGACAATGTGATCAAAAACATCTCCTATTGTTTTTCAGTTTTTAACATTGCATCCCTGGCTTTCATGCACCCCCACCACTCAAGCATCTCTCAGATTCCATCTTCATCCCAGAATTAACACTCAAGAAATATAAGGCTTCACCTGGATGCGCCAATAGGCAGCTATTTGTGGAGCCAAAGTCAGGCATCACTTGGAGAGAGTTCTGTCTCCCTGGAGAATCTCTACCTTGGAGGGAAGAAACCCAAAAGAAATAAAAATGGGAGTTGAGAAAACATTCAGTTCTTCCAGAGAATCCAGTCCATGAGCTCAGCCAAAGGCACTAGAAGGATTCTCAAACTAAGCTAAGCCTAGGCCAGTGATATGGATGTTTTCAATCAATTCACCAGTATCAGACATCACCAGACTTTATGTGTGGCTGGTGTGAACTCTGTAATCCAATTTGGGAAATCACTACACTCTTTGCATGCTGAATAGCTATTTATATATTATATATAAAATATATATTATATATATATATATCACTAAGGCAGGCCACATGTCCATTGCAGCTTTGCTTTTACAATCAAAGTACTTAATTAAAAAAATGAATGTTACAAGGGTTTTTGGAAAGACATCTATTTAAGATTTTTTTAATTACACATTTTGATGTAAAAACTAAGAACTGGTTAGATAAAACCAATATATTCTACAGATAAATCTTTATTAGAAACCATGTTAGATACAGGTGGCGGGGAACATTAAGTGTTTTATTACATAGCATGGATGTTTTATTTTACTTATCAGAACATAAAGCCATTTTTTCAACTACAAACTGTCTGGGTGCATTTCAATAATGACTTTCCCTCTCTTCACTCACATATGGTTTCTGCTGCCCTTTGACCCACCTCCTTTCCCATGAAACAATTGCTAAGGAGCACACTTGAACTTCTATTTACCCAGACTGTCAACACCTCCAGTGATACAGCAAATATCATTTCCAACCAAACAAAAACTCATCCTGAGATCCATCCTGTTGGACTCCAAATGGGGAAGTCACAGATAGACTTGGTGCTGAAATGGGCCTGGGTTTTCAGATGGGACAGAGCTCCACAGGAGAGTCTTATAGGACCCCACCATCCTTGAGAGGCCGACTTTCATATATCAGGGTAACTCAAAGTTAACCCGAGAAGACCTGGGGGGCTATAACAAATGAGAGTAATGAGGAAGGGAATAGGAGTGGTGGCCTTTTCCAGTCATGAGGATGAAATTTCTTATTCTATAAGAAGTTACCAAATTCAGTATCAATAGACTCTGGTATTTATACCAGGAAAAACCTTTGGGGTCAGAATAAGGGATAAGGAAGAAAGGAAGAGATTCAGAGTCAATAAGAAGGAACTCAAAATTCTCTTTTCACTCTGACCCTGAGACCTGTGGGACAGACATCCTAATGCATGCTAAAGGTGACCAAGCCTTGCCATTAGTGTTATAGCTTAGCTAGTCCCTTGAGTATTTTCCCATCTATTTTGCAACTGCATTCTCTCTCTTTTGGGTATTTGAATTCCTTAACATGGTGCTTGGTGTGTAGTTAGGGCTTAATAAATATTTTTCATTCATTCATTCATTCATTCATTCATAAGTTTAACTTCAGACTGGGGGTCTGATTTATAGGGCCTGCCCACTGGCATTCCCGAGGAGAGGATAGGAGGTGAGCAGTGTCCCTACCTGACTGGTCATCCTTCAGCAGGCAAGTAGTCTGGCAGCTTGCAGGGGAGCAGGGAGTGTTCTCTGGGAATTCTTGGTCAAGTCAGTACAGACCCTTGATGGACAGCACAGGAGAAAGAGAGAGTTCAGGGCCAGAGACTACAGCTGCCTTAAGCAGGGAGAAATATGTCATCTCACTGTAAAACAAAAAAATCCTAACCTGGGCAAAAGCCCTATCTACCTGCCCACTAGCCCCTGCCAGATTCCTAGAGATAGGACACAAAATGAAGAAAAGAAAAAGGAGACATGAACTGGAGTCTCTTCCACTAGGCTCAAACCATTCTGGGCACTGCCCAATGAGGAGGCGAGTGGCTCCAGGACAGGGAAGTGCATTTTTCCCGTCTTTATCTCATTGTTTATACTCTTTCTTTCTGTTTATTTGCCCATAGCATCTATTACCCACCTCCAGTGGGATCATTCTTCAATGTATTCACCCTGCAAGGAGCCCAGGGTGAGTGACCTCTCTCAGAAACTCAGCAACTTGGCCAAAATGGACATTTGGATCTGGGCAAAGAGCAAGCATTCTAGCTCCTTTCCTTCCAACCAGCTTCCCCCATAACTTCGGTGACTAGAATTTGAGAACAGTTCTGATTTCAAGAAAGGCAAAATGAAGTTTAATGAAATTTTGTCAGATCATATAACTCAAATTTTGGTTTGAAAAAACAGAATACTTGCACCAAATACCCTCTGCCTATCTACCTTACCAGGCTAAGCCCTTTTCCTTGACAGGATGTTCAGGATTATACAGAAATCCAGTTGAGGGGGAAGAAATGGGAGGAAGCAGGGAAAGAGGGAAGCACTCTGCATTACCCAGGACAACCCTATGGGAAAAGAAAGTATATATATTTTCTCTCTAGGTGCTTCTAGAGGCAGCATGACAGTGAGGGGAAAGGCCTCTGAATTGAGAAGGGCTGTATTCAAATCCAGACAATGCCACCTGTAATTTGGGGGACAAATCATTTAAACATTTTCTTCCACCTCAGTTTCCTTACTTGTGAAATGAGAAGCTGGACTTGATTTTAGAGATCTCTTCCAACTCTGGGTCCTGTATCTCTACTCTGGGACATGGGATAGCCAGGGATGGGGGTGTCTTATTTGAATTGCTCCCAGATTTCCAAGTGGAATGGGATACTTTAAAAACTCTCCGTAGACCAGCAAAGGAAGCTCAATGGATCTATCTGTGGGCAAATCAACTGTTACCCCAAAGTCCTGGGGCCTTATTTTGGGGCTAGTTAGCCCAGCCTAGTCAGAATCCTGGTTTCTCATATGATGAAGCTTTTCAGAGAGCCACCCAGTTCTCTGATGGGATTTACCAAGCTTCCCTCTCTTCTGAAGCCAGTTTCAATAAAATAAAAGGGGGGGGGGCTCATGGGGAATCTTGGAACAAAGGGTACTATTCAAAGCAGCAATAGGCCCATCCATCACCAAGGCCAGAAATCTGCCACATGCAACTGTCTGTTTCTTATATGCCCAGCCTGAAGAGGGTTAGGGGAAAGGAACCCAGATTAAATCTAATCCCATAGGTCCACGGACAGGCAAGCAGCAGACACACACAGTGCTGCCACTCCTTCCTCCCAGTGTCTCAGGGGACTGGCCTGTGCTATGCAGTCCCAGAGGCACCTTGAACATCCCCAGAGAGGGGGAAAAGGGAGAAAAGAAGCCAGGTCAGACTGACAAATTGTTAAAAGGAAAAAAAAAAAACCAATTTACCCCCAGCCTAAACTGGGCCTCAGGGTGGGTCAAGAGGCCCTGCCCGGTTCTTCTAATGGAGCTCACTGGAGGAGCAGCAGGCCTAGCCTTGTGGTGTCTTATCTTACAACATAAAATTAAAACCCACTTAAAAGGCCGGAGGGCATGTTAACATTCCCCCAGTCATCTAATTGAAGCAGTTTCTAGCTTGAAGGATTTCACTTGAAAGCTGGCAAAAGCCAAACCCCTGCTCCCAATTTGGAAAGTGGGGGTGGGGTAGGGTTTAGACGAGCAGAACAAGTTTAGTGGAATAGGACTCAGTTTCTATTTATTGTCTTAACTCAGGGAACCCACAGGAGCTCCATCACAGGCTAGGGAGGTTTGGGGGTATGTGTGTGTTTTTAACATTTACAAATTCATTAGCAGCTATGTCAGCAGAGGCCAGCACCCCAACCAGGGGCCCCTAGTAATCAGTCAAACATGGGGAGCCTCCCCCTGAGTCAAACCTGGCAAGCCGTCAGGCATGATTATTTTATTTTCCACCCCCATCTCTTAAAAAAAATGAAAATATATTACAGGTCTCCAAAGGCATAAGGAATCAATCAGGAGACATCCTGCAAAGGTGATGAACTTGCACTAGCAATCACAGCTAATGTGAACCAGTCAGCAGGGAACAGCTACAGGAGACTGGAAGCCAAGGTGACAGCTATTAAGGACAAAATGGGAACGGGACTGGCCAATCAATTCCATTTCCATCGGGGACCAAAGGGAGTGTAGTGGCTGTCTCAGCTGATTAGGCAACCTTCCTAAAGGCCTCTGGGAGAAAGACCTGTCAGGGATCAGAACCAGGCAGTAGTGCCCTCCTCATGGGGCCCAGGATGAAGGGAGGGCTGCCTCTGGTGTATGTGGCAAAGTTTCTTCTTCAGAGAGAGAGAGAGAGAGAGAGAGAGAGAGAGACAGAGACAGAGACAGAGACAGAGACAGAGAGACAGAGACAGAGACAGACAGAGACAGAGACAGAGAGACAGAGAGACAGAGAGAGAGAGAGAGAGAGAGAGAGAGAGAGAGAGAGAAAATCAATACCAGTTTGAAGATTAGATAGTTTTCCTTTTCAGCCATTTATCATTATGAAAGAAAGTAGACAGAGTAGAGGCAAAAAAAAATCTCCAGTGGGATTTCTGGGAAATCTCACACTGAAGGGCCAGGTTTCTATCTTACAACCCAAACTGAGCACTGGCTTATTACCATTGCCTTGCTTTCTCCCTGGTCCAGACTCCAGCTCTAATGTCAAACAAGGCCAGGTAGCTCCCAGTGCCCTGATCTTGATTTTTTTTTTTGAGGGAGGCCAAAAGTTTCTTAAATAAAATTCAATCTATTAAATTATACCATTTGTGAACATTTAAAGCATAAGCAGGAGATGGGAGAAGAAGAGAAAAGATACAAGATTAAGTTAAAATGGTGAAGGGACCAGGAACTGGGCAATCAATTGTTTAATCAACAAACATTTATTAAGCTCTTATTGTACTAAGCCAATTAATCAGTCAGGTCATTTATTGACTGTGTGGTGGATAGAGGGCTGGTCTAGAGTCAGGAAGACCTTGGTTCAAATCCTACCTCAGACTCTTACTAGCTGCATGATCTTGGGCAAGTCTTGCCTTAAAACTGATGAAGAAAATGGCAAACTTCTCCAGTATTGAAGTCAAGAAAACTCCATGACCAGTATTAGTGAGCTATGGTCCACAGGGTCAGGAAGAGCCAGGCATGACTGAATGATTGAATAACAATGTATGAAGCATGGTGTTATGTGCTGGGGGACAGAAAGGCAAATGTGAGATTGTCCTTGCCTTCAAAAAGCTCACAATCTAATGGCAGTGACAACACATACATAAATAGGTGTAAATGAGATCTTGAGAATACATATATAGATCAGGATTTTTACCTTGGGCCATATTTAAGCAGTAAGAGACTGTAAAGTGTCATAATCATGGTTCACTTCCCTACTGTTCTTTTTGATATTGTTATTCCCATTTTTTCTCCATGAGGAAATGGAGACCCACAAATTAAGTCACCCACATAGCTTGTACAGACCTAAGATTCCCACAAGTCTTCTTCTTCTAAGACTCACTATGCCATGATGCCTGTTTTCATTGATTGATCTCACAGAACAGTGACAGAACATCAGCGATTTTGATAATCTTGAAAACACAATTTTTAAATGGAGAGAATGATAACAAGAAAAAATCATGTAATTATAATAATCAAACTTGACTTTAGAGACAAGAAAATGTAGTCTTTGCAGTTTCTTGTCTTTCTAGAAGTGAGGGACTACAAGTAGAGAATACTGTATGCAGTCAGGTTCATTTGATATGTTGGTTAGTTTTATTTAACTGTCTTTTCTTTCTCTTTTTTAAAATTTTCTGTTAAAAAGCATCACTCTCTAGGTAGAGGGAGAAGGACTCTATCAGGTAAAGATTTTTTTTTTAGTTTTTGCAAGGCAATGGGTTAAGTGGCTTGCCCAAGGCCACACAGCTAGGTAATTAGCTGCCCTGGACAAGATTTTGATGCAAAATAAAAGTAACACAATTTTAAAAAAATAAAAAAGGAGAATGATTTACTGTACTCTGTGACTTGATATTTCTTTGCTCTTGTCTGCTGCAAGATGAAGAGAGGCAGTATAATAGTGTAGTACACTGGATTTAGAGTCAGGCAATATGGATTCAAAACTGGGGTCTTCTCCTTACTAGCTGTGTGACTGTGGGCAAGTCAGTTCCTTTCCCTGACCCTCAGTTTCTTCTTCTATAAAATGAAGGGGTTGGACTAGATGATCTCTGAGGTCCTTTTCAGATCTAAATCTATCAACCTCTCATTAGATTAGACACAGGATCAGTAAGAGAAGTAGGAGACCTTAATGAAGTGGAAGAGGGAAACAGGGAAAGACAGGATGGGAAAGATGTATTCAGACAAGTTGCTACAAGGTGTTAGGAGACAACTGGGAAAGGAAAAGAGTTAGGAAAAGACACAGAGAGGAAAAACAGAGGTTTAAGTGCAAAAAATCAACTTAAGGTCCAAAGATAGTTGAAAACTTAGCAACACCTGAAAGTCAGGCTCTTAATCTACATAAGGCAAGATGAATTATTTAAGCAGAGAAAGACCTCCTTCATTGTTGGCTTTTGCCAGCCTTCTAAGAAGGTGACATAGAGAACAGAGTGCAGGGTCTGGAGCCAGTAAGACTCATCTTCTTAAGTTCAAATTGGACCTCAGACACTTAATTAACTGTGTGATCCTGGGCAAGCAATTTACTACTAATTTCCTCAAAAAAAAAACCCAACCCCAAACAAACCCAAATCAGTGGGACATGATTGAAATGACATAACCACAAAGCCAGTTAATGTTTGTAAACATCAGCTCACAGAAACTTGGTTTACAGACTTATGATAGAGAATGGCATTTGACTGGCTAGACCACTATGTGGGAAGATTAGGATTAATGGAGCCTTCTCTGGGGTACTATAGTCTGAAATGTTTTTAATCTAATTAAATTACTTTCTTAAAATGAAAAAAAAAACTGACAAAGTCTTCTTTGGACATCAAAACATAGATAGAGAACTCTGAGGAGGAGACCCCAGAAATGCTTAGTCAATAGTCTTGGTGCTAGAGAAAGAATTGACAAGATCAGCAAAGGTGTCAATTAAATATGGTATATGATTGGGGTAGAGCAGACAGTGGAGATAGTGGAATGAAGATGAGCCATGTTTCCTTTCTTTTTTTCACAGCTTTCCATCTTATTATTTGACGGACCAATCAATGACTTGATTGGGAATGTCCCAGTTAACACTGACACAAAAATAATTCTTTTTTTTTTTTTGCAAGGCAAATGGGATCAAGTGGCTTGCCCAAGGCCACACAGCTAGGTAATTATTAGGTGTCTGAGGTAATTTTTGAACTCAGGTACTCCTGACTCTAGGGCCGTTGCTCTATCCACTGCGCCACCTAGCCACCCCTAATTCTTAATACTGGTAGGAGACACTGGAAATACCTGAACAAGGACCTGCTATAGGCCTAGACTTCCATCTAGAAGGGAGGAAATGAGATGGAAGGTCCAATTTGTGGGTGCCTCAAGTCTTCGATTGTTTCCTATCCATTGCCTTATTCAAAGTTGAAGAAAACAAGTTAGTCATTGAGACCACTAATAATCTATTTTTAATTAGAAAAATTAATTTCTATTGAGTTACTTCTGTTACCTCATTGAACCATGGAGGTAATACTGGGTTCTTGAAAGCTGTCAGGCGAAGGCCAACTGGCAGATTCATCAACTTAGGTAGGTTCAATATGACTCTAGAATTACATGTGTTTTCCCTCTTTTTTGGTAAAGAGGTGGGGGACTACAGGTATATAATGTTTAATACACTATAGAGTCATTTCTATACTGTTTTTCTTTATTCTTTGTTATAAGGAAGGATTCATTATGTCATAGCAGAATAGGTGAAGGTATAGCTGTAAAACCTGTGATTTTAAAAATAAAAGGTAAGAATAATTTTTTTAAAAATGCCACATTTCTATTGTCCCAGGAAGAGTCTGGTTAAGTTTTAAAAGATTCATCATCAATTTTTTTGGCTCCTTATGGAGACTATCCACTTAGGTGTGGCAGGGTACCTAATATCTCCAAAATCATAAGTCCTTGGAAATAATAAAATTAAATTAGAAACAGATAATTTTACAGAAAAATAGTATCAAGTGACCATTGAATTTCAACTATTTACATCCTTTCAAGTCCTTTTCCCATTCTTGTTAATGTACACAGTACATTTTTATAAAGCTTTAATCAGTGGAATGTACTATCTTGAGCTCTGCTCTTTTTCAATGAAGGCTATTTTATGTATACATTGCCACACATCAACACAGTCCACAAACTTGTCATTATACCTATTGGTTTAGAGACCACACATTTGGCACTTACAAGCTTATCCTTTAGAGATAGGCAGTACCATGTGGTCCAGACCAGGAGCCTGCAGCAAATGTGGAGGCAGCAAGCACATGAACAAATGTACATGTATGTACATCTATTCCTATCCATGTAAGGAGACAGGAGAACATTATTAGTAACCAAGTTTAGTACTGGAATGAAGCAGAAGAGAGAAGGGAAGTTGGAAAGGAAAAAAGAAACAAAGGAAGGAAAGAAGGAAGGAAGGAAGAAAGTGAGAGAAAGATAGGAAAGAAGGAAGAAAGGAAAGAAGGAAGAAGGGAAGGAAGAAAGAAAGTAAGAGAAAGAGAAAGAAAGAAAGAAAAAGAGAAAGGAAGGAAGGAGAGAAGGAAGGAAATCTAGGAAATTAATAATCACAAAGGGTTTTAGAGTTAGAAAGGATCAAAGAGGTAATAGACTTCTCATTTTACAGAAGGGGATAATGAAGTCAAGACAAGAGAAATGACTTATTTCAAGTCCCATGGTTAGATACTGGTAGATACAAGATTAGAACCTGGGATTTCTGTCTCCTAGTACTATGTTCTTTTTCATCATACCTTATCTGATAATCTTTTAGATTTTGGTCCCCAGGTTTACAAAGTGTTGGGGACATTTTAAGGAATTTAATATATTTCCTAGTATGTGGTATTCTTAAAATGACAGTCCAGTTTAGAAAGTGGTTCCTATTTTATGTTTAGGTGGAGAGAAGTTTTCATTTTTGAAAGTTACCTCTGAGTTTCTCATGGACACCTTCTCATATGCTTCAAAAAAAACGCCACATTTGAGCTAAGTTACAGCCATGGTCTGGCAGGGAAAGCTGCTATAAACTTTCAGAATATGAATTCCAATCACTCCACTGCTGGTACCTAATCTTTAAGAGATGCCAGGTTGCTAGCCTGGCAAGTGTCCTTTGGGATTTGATTCTTCCTTCTTTTGTAATCCTTCCAAATATAGTAAACCCTTAAGACTCAAAGATGATCTTTTCAATGGATCCATAGTGTCCTAGATGCAGGCAAGGTAATGCTCTATTTGACTTCTTTTTCACAGGATATCTCACAGGATAGCAACAGTAATTTCTATGATTCTTCACTAGTTGTATGTTGAATTCACTGATTAGATTCTTTGCTAATTGAAAATGCTGGTTTGGGAACTTCTCTTAATCAGATGGATCCGTTTTTCCCTGCTAAATAGATTCACAAGCATCCTGGTAAATCAGGATATACCTTTTCCTCCTAAGCTACTATCTCTTCGGGGGTTAGTTAATTCATGCTCAACTTTGTTTATCATCTTTTTTTTTTTTTTAAAGATTTTTCAAGGCAATGGGATTAGGTGGCTTGCCCAAGGCCACACAGCTAGGTAATTATTAAGTGCTGAGGTAGCATTTGAACCCAGGTACTTCTGACTCCAAGGCTGGTGCTCTATTCACTGCGCCACCTAGCTGCCCCTGTTTATCATCTTTTAAAAGGGTTTTTATATGGGTCTTTAATGTTTACATAGTGGCTTCTGTGCTGGCAAAAGGCAAGAGGTTACACATTTAAGAACCATCAAATGTCATTTGATAGTTGCTTTAGCTTTTTTAGAGAAAAAAGATGACTCTTCTCCTTGCCAGGGCCAACCCTTCTACTCTTCTCTTTAATCTCATTCTTTCCATTTTCCTCTAGAAATTTACCTCTTTAATTATCTATATAATCTCTCTATAAAAGTTTCTTTCTATCTAATGGCTCTTTCTTTATATCCCCAGGTCTCCCTCCAGCTTAAATGACTTTTCCTTAACCCTATCATACCATCACAATTCATTATCTCTCTTCCTTTTTCACAGTTAGATTCCTAAAAATAAAACCACCACCACCAACAAAAACATCCAAAAACCTAACCCAACTATCTGAAATCACTGCTTCCGCTTTACCTTTGAATTTTGGCTTCCAGTGGCTCTCCTCCACTGAAACAGCTGTATCCAAGGTTATTAACTATTTCTTAATTCCTAAATTGGGTGACCTTTTCTTAAGCCTCCTCCTTGTTGGATATTTTCTCCTATGTTTTCATGACACTACTCTTACTAGTTCTTTCCTGTTTAACTAATTAATCCCTCTTCATCTTCTAGTATGGATCACCACACCATTCATGTCTCACTCTATTAACTTGTCCTGGGCTTTCTTATATTTTTATAATCCTTTCTTGGTGATTTTTTTCTTGTAATCATTTTATATATTATTCTTTTGGTTCTTCTTTGTTTCATTCTGCATTTATTTGTACATCTCCCCATGCATCTCTGAGCTCTTCATCCTCATTAATTCTTACTAGACTAACATACTCAGAGTTTTTTCAACTATTCTCCAATTAATTACTGCCTACTCCTTTTCTCATCTGTACAGTAAGCTGGAGAAGGAAATGGCAAACCACTCTAATATCTTTGCCAAGAAAACCCCAAATGGCATTGTGAAGAGTTGGAATGACTAAAATGATTGAACAACAGCAACTTCTTTTACACATCTTTTACCAGAAAGAGTGCTACTATAAATATTTTATTATATGTAACGCTGGAAAGTCTGGGCATGCCCAGTTCACTTAACATGGAGGCGCCCTTAAGGGGCCTTTGGAGCAGGTCCAGATTGCCTAATGTGGAGGCCTCTTTGTACTTTACCATGTGGTTGGGGTGGGGGGGACCTCCTTTGATTGGCTGCCTGTGTCTTTAAAACCAGCAAGACAGTCAGTTGTTCTCTGTTTAGTTGTGTTCTTTTCTACTACATTTATTTGCTGTGTCCAGAGAGTGAAGATCCCAGTTCACCCTCAGCATGGGCTCCATGGACTAAAGCAGTGAGAGGGAGAAGGTTTTTTCCTGTCCCTGCTCCTTCTCTCTTAACTTGGCTCTGAGAAATGGGCCAGGGGTTGCTTATTTATGTTCTGTGTTGCTTCTCCTCGTTCCATTTTAGGTACAAGAGCTAATCATCATGGGGACCTTGGATCCAGGATTGCAGGTGGAACCTCACAGCCAGCCAATCTGGAATAGAAACCACGAGAAGCCAGGGGGCCTAAGACTCAAATCAAAGTGGGGTTTTGGACCTGGAAGTGGAACTGTGAGTTCTAGGAACTGGGATAAGCTATGAACTTAATTTCTTTCCCCTCCCCTGAGACTGAGGTGGTGGTGGTAGTGGTAAGGATTGGCCTCTTATGTTTCAGGGCAATGGTTTGTATATTTGTATAGAATAATTTGTATAAGAATCATCAAATGTCATTTGATATTTGCTTTAGTTTTAGAGAAAAAGATGGTTCCTTTTGAACAAATATTTCCGTGTAAAAGTTGTTCTGACTGATGAACTAATAGAACTAGATCACCCCCTACAATTTAGAGAGCACTATTGGTGGGAGTTAGAGTCATTGACAGATAGTCTAGACACCCATCAATCTCCTTAACAGTCCTGGAGATCCTTGGAAGAGAGAAGAGGGAAAAATTTCACCTTCTCGGGCTTTCAGGGCAGTTATTGGTCTTTTGTTTTAGTACTTAATTCCCTTGGGCATATGTACTCATAATTAGAATAATTAGATGAAGGAATATAAAAAATTTAGTCATTTTTCTTGAATATTTCCAAATTGATATTGAGAATGGCCATACCAATTCATAGTTTCACTAACAATACATTAGTTCATCTAGCTTCCTAATATCCTCTCTAGCATCAACTGATCCCAATTTTTTTTGGAGGGTGCCATCTTTGCCAATTTGCATGGGAAAATTTTAATTTACACTTATCATTATCAATTTGGACAAAATTTCTACATGTTTTTTTCTTAAAGATTTTATTTATTTTGAGTTTTACAATTTTTCCCATGATAATTTTTAGTATGCAATTTTTTATTTTGAAAAAAATCATATTATTTGAGCACTTTTTTTTAACCAGAGACTTTGAATGAGAATACATTTTTTTTCCCCTATGATTCTGTGCCCCTTGCATAGAGTAAGCACTTAAATGTTTGTGTCAATGAATTGATCTAAGTCATGATTTCCTATTCTTCCTTGAGAAATGCTTCTACCTATACCCTCTGCCCTTGGTTTGTCCAAACAAAGCAAAAAAAATTCAAAGAGTTATTTGGATAATTTTATGAAAAGAAAGGTTCCTACTTTAAGGATCTGAGTAATTTCTCCAACCATACACTTTTCCTGGGTAGGTAGAGGAAACAAGGGTATGTTTTACTTGTCCTCTGCTGGCTGATGCATGTAAGATATTTTCATGGCTCAAAAATGGCCAAGAGGTTCAACTAAGCTCTGAGAATCTAATTCTCTGAGAATCAGGGGACAATGGAAAATAAAAACAGATAGGAGTTGAAGGACTTTAATTAGTCTTTCATTAGCAATGTGTTCTTGGATAAGTCATTTCTTTTATTTGGACCTCAAGTTTGTCGTTTTTTTTCCCAAGGCAAATGGGGTTAAGTGGCTTGCCCAAGGCCACACAGCTAGGTAATTATTAAGCGTCTGAGACCGGATTTGAACCTAGGTACTCCTGACTCCAGGGCCGGTGCTTTATCCACTAGGCCACCTAGCCGCCCCCTCAAGTTTGTTTTAAAATTTTTTTTTTCAATTAGCAAACGTCCATTTATTTTCTCTCCCTCACATTTTCTTGTCCCTCCCACTGGGAAAAAAAAGAAAATCCATTGTGACAAGTATGTATAGTAAAACAAGGTAAATTAAAACTATGCAAAAAAGGGTAGAAACCATGCTATGTCTCACCATAAGCTTCAAAAATATATCACCTTCTGAATACCTGCAAGATATGAACTGGTGGATAGAATTTTACTTCAGAAGCACATTATCTTTTAAGGATTGATAGCTAACAAATTGATAGCTAAAAAATCTAAAACTCACTTAAGTCCCAGTTAAATTGAATCAGTTCTATCCTGGAATTTATATCAGTTAAAAAAGGAAGGAAAGAGACTCATCAAGCTACTCCAAGAGAATCTTTCTAAATGGTCTTATCCTATATCATTCCTCTTCAGTGGGGACAGTTCAAAGTTCCTGGAGTAAGATAAATAATGGACAGAGATGAGTAATTATTTTTCAAAGAAGGAAACCCAATGAAGTTGGTTAAATGAACAATTTCTTTGTGGAGACTATGTGTAGAGTTTGCTGGACTATTTCCAAAGACAGTCTCAGAAGTTATTGTATGAGTATTTTTTTTGGATAAAGAATATTTTCTTTTTTCCAGTTACATGTACAGATAGTTTTTTATTATTTTATTACTCACTTTTATAAGATTTTTAGTCCTAAATTTTTCTTCCTCCTTCCCTTCCTCCCTCCCAGAGACAGCAAGCAATCTGATATAGTTATACATGTGCTATCATGGAAACATATTTCCACATTGATCATGTTGTGAAAGAAGAAACAAAACAAAAGAAAAAAGGTACAAAAAACAAAGAACAAAAGAAGTGAGAATAATATATTTCAATCTGTGTTCAGATTTCATTGTCTTTTTCTAGATGTGGATAGTGCTTTCTATTTTGAGTTGTTTGGAATAGTCTTAAATCATTGTATTGCTGAAAAGTCCTAAGTCAACCATAGTTGATTATCAGACAGTATTACTGTTACTGTGTACAATATTCTCCTGGTTCTGCTCATTTCACTCAATATCAGGTCATATAAGTTTTTACAGGTTCTTCTGCTCATCCACCTGCTCATCAATTCTTATAGCATAATAGCATTCCCCTACATTTATATACTGCAATTTGTTCAGTCATTTTTTTAATTGATGGGCATTTCCTCAATTTCCAGTTCTTTGCTATCACAATATAAGTATAAGTCATCCCCTGCTTTTTTATGATCTCTTTGGGATACAGACCAATAGTAGTATTCCTGGAGCAAAAGGTAGACACAGTTTTATAGCCCTTTGGACATAGTTCCAAGTTGCTCTCCAGAAAGGTTGGCTTAGTTCACAACTCCACCAGTAACGCATTAGTGTACCAATTTTCCCACATCTTCTCCAATATTTGCCATTTTTCTTTTCTGTCACATTAACCAATCTATTAGGTGTGAGGTGGTATCTTGGAGTTATTTAATTTGAATTTCTCTAATTAACAGTTACTTAGAGCATTTTTTTCACATGGCTATAGATAACTTTAATTTCTTCTCTGAAAACTGCCTGTTTGTATCCTTTGACCATTTGTCAATTGGGGAATGACTTGTATTTATATTAATTTGACTCAGTTCTCTCTACATATGAGAAATGAGACCTTTATCAGAAACATTTGCTGTAAAAATTGTTTCCTGTCTTTCTGACTTTCTTCTAATCTTGCATTCACTGGTTTTGTTTGTGCAAACTCTTTTAAATTTAGTGTAATGAAAATTATCCATTTTGTATTTCATAATGTTCTATATCTCTTATTTGGTCATAAGTTCTTCTCTTTTCTAGAGATCTGATTAGTAAACTGTTTTTTTTTCCCTCCTAATTTGCTTATGGTATCATCCTTTATGTCTAACCCATGTACCCATTTTGACTTTATTGTGGTTTATGGTATGAAATATTGGTCTATGTCTGGTTTCTGCCATACTATTTTTCCAGTTTTTCCAGCAGTTTTTGTCAGATAATGGCTTCTTATCCCAGAAGCTGCAAGCTTTGGATTTATCAAAGAGTAGATTACTTATAGTCATTTGTTACTATGTCTTGTGTCCCTAATCTATGAATCTATGATTCACCACTGTATTTCTTAGCCAGTACCAAATAGTTTTGATAATTCCTGCTTTATAATATAGTTTTAGAACTAATATGACCAGGTCACCTTCTTTTGCATTTCCACCCATTAATTCCTTTGATATTTTAAAGTTTTTTCCTTCCAGATAAATTTTGTTATTATTTTTCCTAGCTCCATGAAAATGATTT
Organism: Macrotis lagotis; assembly: GCF_037893015.1. Taxonomy (NCBI): domain Eukaryota; kingdom Metazoa; phylum Chordata; class Mammalia; order Peramelemorphia; family Peramelidae; genus Macrotis; species Macrotis lagotis. The sequence goes on from NC_133659.1 coordinate 170,799,029, forward strand.
TTGGTAGATTGATTGGTATGGCACCAAATGCATAAATTAATTTAGGTAGAATTATTATATTAGCTCAGCCTATCTATGTGGAACTGATATTTTCCCCTTTGTTTAGATCTGACTTTATTTGTGTGAAAAGTGTTTTGTAATTGAGTTCATATAGTTCCTTGGGTTTGTCTTGGTAGGTAGATTCCCAACATTTTGTCTACAGTTCTTTAAAATGGAATTTCTCTTTCTATATCTTGCTGCTGACTATTGTTGGTAATATATACAGGCATGCTGACAATTTGTCTGGGTTTATTTCATATCTTATGATTGATAAAGTTGTTCATTACTTCAAGAAGTTTTTTTTTTATTTCATTCTTTAGGATTCTCCAAGTATATCATCATAGTACCTGCAAAGAAATAGTTTTATCTCCCCATTGCCTAGTCTAATTCCTCTAATTTCTTTTTCTTCTCTTATTAAAACTAAAATTTCTAGAACAATATTGAATTACAGTGATGACAATGGACATCCTTGTTTCATCCCTGATCTTATTGGGAAGGCTTCTAAATTATTCACATTACAGATTATACTTGCTGATAGTTTTAGATAGCTACTACTACCATTTTAAGGAAAGTCTCATTTATTCCCATGCTCTCTAGTGTTTTTAATAGGAATGGGTGCTGTATTTTGTCAAAATTGTCTACTGAGATAATCATATAATTTCTGTTGATTTTGTTAATGATATGGTCAAGTATGCTAATAGTTCTCCTAATATTTGAAATAACTTTGCATTCATAGTGTGCTATCATTGTGATAAATTGATAGAATCTCTTCCCTAATATTTTATTAAAATTTTTACATCAAAATTCTTTTTTTTAGGTTTTTGCAAGGCAGATGGGGTTAAGTGGCTTGCCTAAGGCCACACAGCTAGGTAATAATTAAGTGTCTGAGGCTGGATTTGAACTCAGGTACTCGTGACTCCAGGGCCAGTGCTTTATCCACTGTGCCAACTAGCCACCCCTACATCAGAATTCTTTAGGAAAATTGGTATATAATCTTCTTTCTCTGTTTGGGCTCTTCCTAGTTTAGGTATCAGCACCATATTTGTGTCATAAAAAGTATTTGGTTGAACTTCTTCACCTATTTTTCCAAAAAGTTTATATGGTATTGGAATTAATTGTTCTTAAAAATGTATGTTTCAGGAGATTTTTTTCTTAGATATTTCATTAATGGTTTGTTCAATTTCTTTTTTCTAAAAGAAGTTATTTAAGTATTTTTCTGTTGATCTTTTCAATTTATGTTTTTAATATTTTTTATAAATTTTATAAATATATAAATATAAATATTCATCCATTTCACTTAGATTTTCAGAATTATTGGCATACAGTTGGCCAAGATAGTTCCTAATTGAGGAAACTGAGACAAACAGGGTTAAGGGGCTTGCCTAGGATCACACAGCTAGTAAGTAACTGAGTTTAGATCTGAATTGGAGTCCTCTTGACTCCAGGGCAGCTAAATGGTGTGGTGAATAGAGTGGCAGCCCTGAAGTCAGGAGGACCTGAGTTCAAATACTGCCTCAGTTTCTATCTATGTGATCTTGAGTAAGTCAATTAATCTTAATTGCTTCAAATTCAGGGTTATCTCCAGTTGCCCTAGTTCATATCTGTCCACTGGACTCAGATGTCTATGGAGGAGAAAGTAAGGCTGATGACTCAGAACAATATCCCTCTCAATCAAATCCAATTCACATGCATGTCATGGTATCATCTCTCTAATATCAAGATCTTCTTTAAAAAAAAAAAAAAAACAAAGGCCAAGCATCATAGCTCCAAATTATTGCTTTAGTTTCCTCTTCATTGGTGATGAATTCACCTTTTCATTTCTTATACTGGTAATTTGGTTTTCTTCAATCTTTTTTAAAATCAGATTAACCAAAAGTTATCTATTTTATTGTGTTTGCATAAAATCAGGTCTTAGTTTTATTCGTTAGTTCAATAGTTATCTTATTTTCAATTTTATTACTCTGTTTCAAATTTTCTAATTTGATGTTTAATTGAAGATTTTAAATTTGTTCTTCTAGTTTTATAAGTTGCATGCCCGATTTATTGATTTGTTCTTTCTCTATTTTATTTGTATAAGCATTTAGAGATATAAAATTTCCCCTAAGTACTGCTTTGGCTGCATTCCATAAATTTTGATGAGTTGTCTCATTATTGTCATTCTCTTGGATGAAATTATTGTTTTTATGATTTGTTGATTGATTCACTCATTCTTTAAGATTATAATATTGTCAGGGGTGGCTAGGTGGTGTAATGGATAAAGCACCGGCCTTGGAGTCAGGAGTACCTGGGTTCAAATCCAGTCTCAGACACTTAATAATTACCTAGCTGTGTGGCCTTGGGCAAGCCACTTAACCCCATTCGCCTTGCAAAAAAAACCTAAAAGAAAAAAGATTATAATATTGTCAATCTTTCTATGGCCCTTTATTATATGTAATTTTTATTTCAACATTAAGTAAAAAGGATGCATTTAATATTTCTTCCATTCTGCATTTGATTTTGAGATTTTTATGCCCTAATATATGGTCAATTTTTGTGAGGTGCCATATGCTATTAAGAAAAATGTATGTTCTTTTCTAACCCTATTCAATATTCTCCAGAAGTTTATCATATCTAACTTTTAAAAAAAATTTATTCACTTCCTTAACATCTTTCTTGTTTATTTTGTGGTTAGATTTATCTAGTTCTGAGAGGAGGGAGGTTGAGATCCATCATCAGTATAGTGTTGCTATTTCTTCTGGTAATTGACTTAATTTTTCTTCTATGAATTTGGATGCTACATCACTTAGTGTATTTATGTTTACTACTGATAGTACTTTATGGTTTGTGGTACCTTTTTATCAAAATGTAGTTTCCTTCCTCATCTTTTTAAATTAGATCTTTTTTGCTTTTGTTTGTCTGAGATCAGAATTGCTACACCCCCCCCCTTTTTTTTTTACTTCAGCTGAAGCATAATATATTCTGCTCTCTTTTGTGAGTGTCTCTCTATTTTATATATGTTTCTTGTAAACAACATATAGCAGAATTCTGGTATTTAACACACACTGGTTTCTGTTTCCATTTTATGGGAGGGTTTATCCCATTCTCTCATCCTATTTTCCCTATTTATACTTTTCTCTCTCCCTCTCCTTTTACGCTATTCCTGACCACTTGCTGCCCTCAATCTTATCTCCCTTCTATCTGCCCCACCACTACCCTTTTCCCCTTCCCATTATACTTCCTTCTAGGGTAAGATTTCTTTCCTTCCTTCCTTCCTTCCTTCCTTCCTTCCTTCCTTCCTTCCTTCCTTCCTTCCATTTTATTTTTCCAATTACATGATATGAAAGTTTTTCAATATTCATCCACTTGCATATTTAAAAGTTACACAATTTTCTTCTATCCTCCCTTCTCACCCTCCCAGCAGCAAACAGTCTAGTGAATGCTGTACATGTATATTTGTGTTTAACACGATTACATATTAGTCATTTTGTGTATGAAGAATTAAGAATAAGGAAAAAAATAAAAACATGGGATAGGAAGGAAAAACATAAGAGAAAATTTTAAAAAGTGAACAGAGTGTTCATTCAGACTGTGTGGGTTGTTTTTTTTTCCTCTCTAGATGTGGATGGCATTGTCCCTAAAAGGTCCATAATAGGTCCATAACAGGTTGTCCAAGCTCTCTGAACTCCTGAGAGGAGCTGTATCCAACTCACAATGTTGATGTTAATATGTCTGATGTTCTCTGCTCCTTTCACTCAGTATCAATTCATGTAATTCATTTCATGCTTCTTTAGAGTCTGACCATTCATAGTTTCTTATAGAACAATAGAACTCTATAACATTCATATATCATAACTTGTTTGGCCATTCCCCAATTGATGGACATGCCATTAATTTCTAATACTTTGCCCCTACAAAAAGAGCTGCTACAAATATTTTTGAACATGTGGGACTTTTCCCATTTTTTATGATTTCTTCTTGATATAGGCCTTGATATTGGTATTGCTGGTATGAACAATTTTGTTCCTCTTTGGGCATAGTTCCAGATTGCTCTCCAGAATGGCTGGATTAGTTCACTACTCCATCAACAATTCATTAATGTTCCAATCCTTCTACAACCTCTCCAACTTTAATCATTTTCCCTTTTTGTCATCTTAGCCAATCTGATAGGTGTGAGGTGGTCAATAAGTGAAGGTGTTACTTCATGGTGTTTTAATTTGTATTTCTCTAATCAATAATGCTTTGGAGCATTTTTCATTTGATTATATATATATACATACATACATATATATATATATATATAAAACTTTAATTACTTCATTTGAAAATGCCTTTTTCATATCCTTTGATTATTTATCAAATGGGGAAATGATTTGTAACCTTATATATTTATTTCAATTCTCTGTGTATTTAAAAAATGACCTTTATCAGAACTCCCAGCTGTGAAAATTTTTCCCAGCTTTCTGTTTTCCTTCTAGTCTCAGTATCATTGGTTTTAAAATGCAAAATCTTTTAAATTTAATATAGTCAAAACATGATACATTTCTTTACTTCTGAGTATGAATGTTAGTCCTTCTTTGAGACAAATCCAGGGAGTGTAAGGTTCAGACAATACTCACCATTTTCCTTCTTTCCCTGTAGAGGAAAGTTACAGTAGTGTAACAGGTCTCTCATGCCTTTTCATGTGATATAATTTATCCCATTCTGTCTCCCCTTCCTCTCCTTCCAGCACAATATTTATTTTCATTCCTTAATAAATTTTTAAATCATCACATCAAAGTCAACTATATCTACACCCTTTGTCTTAGCATATTCCTTCTAACTGCCGTAATAATGATACAGTTCTTAAGAGTTACAAGTATCATCTTCCCATGTGGGGATGTAAACAGTTTTATTTTATTGAATACTATGTCTTTTTTTTTGATTTCCTGTTTACCATTATATGCTTCTTTTAAGTTTTATATTTGAAGATCAAATTTTCTGTTCAGTTCTGGTCTTTCCATTAGGAAATTTTGGAAGTCCCCTATTTCATTGAATATCCTTTTCTCACATGAAAGACCATTCTTCATTTTGCTGGGAGATTGATTTTTGATTGATCCAAGCTCTCTTGTCTTCCAGAATTTCATATTCTAAACCTTCCAATCCTTTAATGTTGAAACTGCTACATTCTGTGTCATCCTAACTGGAATGCCTTGATATTTGAATTGTTTCTTTATGATTGCTTGCAGCATTTTCTCCTTGTCCTGATAGTTTGGAATTTGTCTATACTATTCCTTGGGTTTTCATTTCAGGGTCTCTTTTAGGTGATCGATGGATTATTTCAATAACTATTTTATTTTTGTTTCTAGAATATCAGGGAAGTTTTCCTTGATAATTTCTTGATAGCTGCTGCCCAGGCTCTTTTTGTGATCTCAGCCTTCTATTAGTCCAATAACTCTTAAATTATCTTTCCTGTATCTATTTTCCAGGTCAGTCTTTTTTCCCAATTAATTATTTTACATTTCCTACTTTTTAAAATTCTTTTGATTTTGTTTGATTCTTGATGTATTAGAATCATTGACTCCCACTTGCTGAATCCTTGTTTTTTAAGAAAATATTTTTTTTCTGTAAATTTTTGTATCTCCTTTCCCATTGGTCAATTCTACTTTAAAAGGAATTGTTTTCTTAAGTTGATTTTTGTCTTCCCTTTTCCAAGCTATTGACTTTCCCCTTAATTTATTATATAACTCATTTATTTTCTCAATTTTTCTTTTACCATGCTTACTTGATTTTTAAAATTCTTTTTGGGCTTTTTTTAAGAGAACTTTTTGAGTTTGAGACTAATTCAAATTTCCTTTGAAAGTTTCACATGTAGGCATTTTGATTCTTCTGAGTTTATGTTTTGATCTTCTCTGTTGCCTTAGTAGCTTACTTTGGTCAGGGACCTTTTTGTTTTTTGCTCATTTTTTAAAAAGTTGAGCTCTGCTTCTGGGGTACAGGGGGCACTGTCCCAAGGTTTTTGCTTTGGGGGCTAGGGCCTGGTCACTTACTTTTTGCACTAGGGTCTCTGGGGTGGATGGCTTGCCCACTGTGGTAAGGTGGCCTGGTCTATTTGACCCTATTGGGCCCTGGGTTCCAGAGCTGTTAGTGTGCCTGTGCACTGAGGTTGAAGGCCTCACAGCTGGCCTACTGTGCTACTGGCCTACTGAACCAGAACTGTGGGACCTCAGTTGCTGATCTGTGCTATGACTAATAGTCTCCGCTGGCTTGCCTTGTATTGTTTGCACTGAGTTCTCTTCCCCTCTACCCAAATGAGACAGATCTTTATTGAAGTCACTCTAAGTTATCTTGATCTGGAAAATTATTTCATTTTGACTTTCTGAGGATTCTGTTATCCCATAATTTTTTAAGAGGTTTGATTTTACATTGTTTCCAAGGGAAACTGGGAAAACTCAGGCAACTTCTGGCTTCACTCTGCCATCTTGGCTCTGCTTCTGGGCCTCAAGGTTTTCATTCAAAGAGTGAAATATTTGGATCAGACCTTCTTAATCTAAAGTCCATGGATTTGATTAAAATTTTTTATAACTATATTTCAGAGGCAACTAGATCGTACAGTGGATAGAGCACTGGCCCTGGAGATAGGAGGACCTGAGTTCAAATCCAGTCTCAGACACTTAATGCTTACTTAGCTGTATAACCTTGGGCAAGTTACTTTACCCCATTTCCTTGCAAAAACAAAAAATAAATAAATAAAAATCACTGAATTTATATGTATTCATATGTATTTTATTTTATGCATTTTAAAACGAGATGGAGTCTGTAGGCTTCATCAGATATGGGTCATGACTCAAAAAAGTTAAGAACCTTTGAACTAGATGTCCTAGAGTTCTCATTAGCTCCAGTGTTTTCTGATTTTATGAAGGAACAATATTTAACATACACAGGAATGCTTGAAACCATATATGATGTTTTACTGACCAGTCTAGAAGAGCCATGTACTCCTATAGCAAGTTAGTTAGCATTATAAATATTTAATGACATCTACAACGAATCTATAAGTGAATGAATGAATGAATGAATGAATGAATGCATATTTTAAGGTTTATATGCTAGGCACTTTGCTAAGTATTGGTGATGTAAATACAAAAAGTAGGATAGTCCTTCTCTCAAAGTTTTTATATTCTAATTGGAGAGACAAATACATAGGGGAGCATGCAGAGAAGGGAATTTTGCTCTGGAATGGTGAGTGGAACCATAGAATAGTCAACTGATATATCCTTTTTAAAATTTACTTTTAGAATCCTTTAAAAATTTTTATTTTTAATTTATGGAATAAAACAAGCATTTCCATAACAGAATACAATAAAAAGATGATTGTACATAAAACTGCAAATCCACTATGCATAACTTGATGGGGGGGGTGTTTTTTACAAGGTAATGGGGTTAAGTGACTTGCACAAGATCACACAGCTAAGTTAGTATAGAGTGTCTCAGGTCAGATTTGAACTCAGGTCCTCCTGACTCCAAGGCCAGTCTCTATTCACTGCACCACCTAGCTGCCCCTTGTTCCTTTCAAATATACAACAAAAATATCATGTGAAATTCTTTTTTTCTTCTCTCTCAGTCTTTCCCTGGAGATGGTTATTATTAGACACAAAGAGATGTATATATGTATGTATGTATGGACGTATATATAAATGTATATGTGTGTTTGCTCAAAGTTGTCAAAACAACATTGCTGTTACAGTATGTAATATTCTCTTGGTTCTACTCATTTCATCATTTCATGCAAGTCTTTCCATGTTTTCTAAAATCAATGAATTCATCATTTCTTATAGCATAGCAGTATTCCATCACAACCATATACCACAACTTGCCTTTTTAAGAAGCAGTGGTGCTATTGATTTGTTTGATATTCCCTACGGCAACAAGTGGAAAGGTTGGTTGAAAGGGTAAATGGATGTGGTGGCTGGTCAGTGACAACATGGCCTGAGTAGATGGTTGCGTTGGATGTGAAGTAGTATGATCTGATGCTGGCAAGACATTGTAGGCCAGGTAAATTTGCTCTCACCTAAAGAAATTAACATTATCTATAGTCATTTGAAAAACTGCTCTAAGTCACTATTAAATAGAAAAATTGAAAATTAAAATAACTCTGAGTTACTACCTTACAGCTATCAGATAGGCTAATGTAATGGAAAAGGGAAATGGTAATTGTTGGAGGGGATGTGGAAAAACTGGGATACACTAATACATTGTGGGTGGAGCGGTGAATTTATCAAACCTTTCTGGAGAGCAATTTTGAATTATGCCCAAAGGGCAATAAAGTTGTGCATACCTGTTGAGTCCCTTTCTGGACTCCCTTATTTTTGGAGGGGCAGGAGACAAGGAAGACAAGTTCTCCCTTTGTACACCAAGGTCTCCAAGGTCTCTGTTTATTGAACCAAATACCAGTGCTTAAATACCTCCCCAGTCTCTAAATCACTCTCACTCCCATGGCACTTAGTCCCTAACATATCCCCCTTCTTGTCTTTTATTTTTAAACAAAATTATTACATAATGAATGCCACATAAATTGTAAACAAAAGTTCAAAAATAAACAAATATCACTGGTAAAAAACCAATATTCCTAAATTCCTTCAAATACATTTTATCCCCAACTTACAGAGATTACAAAGTTTCTTTTTCTTTTGCCAACAAAAACCTTTCAAAGCAATCAAATTCAAAACCCAAACTAAAAGAAGTAACATTTAACTTTACCTATTTCAGAGTTTAGACACTAACACAAACACAGAAAACAACTCTTTTGTATTTCAAACTTATCAAAGTGAGATTGTTGGACACCCTGTCCAGCATAAAAAAAAATCTCAAAATATAGAAACATATTTTCCCACCTCTCCAGGCCAGTGGAGAGATGTAAAAGTGTCCTTTTGATGATTAAATACATACACACACACACACACACACACACACACACACACACACACACACCCCCAAAATATTAGCCATAAGTACAAGCTTCCTTCAAAAGACAATATCTAAATTCTTCCAGAAAAAAATCTTCTTCCCCTTTTCTCTTAACAAATTAACCACAAAGCTTCCCAATCAATAGCTTACTGCAAAACATAATCATTGCCCAACCTAACCCTCCTCCCCAAACCAAGAAGAAGGCAGGGGGTCCCTTGATTTCTAAAATAAGTTTTTTGAGACATGGGTTTGAGTTTTGAAGTTCTAAAAAGAAAGATTTCCCTTCTCCTGTTCCCCCTCTCTCCACAGAGGGTGGGAATGGCAGAGTACAAGAGAAAGAATTTGAAATTACTTGAGATGTTGACAGTACACTTTGGAGTTGTTGCACCCCATGAACAGTAGTCATCACCATAACAAACTGTCCAATAGCATGTGACACCTTCACTCTCAACACAGGAAGCACAGCTAGAGTTCCATTCACAGCCCTCTGCTGCCAGAGTTGCTGAGGTGCACTGGGCTGCAGGCTGGAAAGGGAAACTTGCTGTGGCTTCCGGAGCAAAACTTGTAGTCAGAGTTAGGGTCTACATCAGAGTCTGCATCAGTGATGAAAGGTCTCTTCAGCCAGTCACAGGTCCAGGGGCCCAGGTAGTGCCCAGAGCTCACAGTATGGTCAGGCAGGCAGCCGTGGCCAAAAAGACCAGCAAGCAGGTTCTCTGCATCCTGTTCATGGCAATGGTGCTTGGAGGCAGACTGCTGCTTGAGAAAGAAGCTTCGTCCCCTTCCACACTGCCTCGGAGACTCTACTTCCCACTGACTCCTCAATGCTGAATACCATTTGTCTTTTTACTTTCTTTTACATCTCCTTGATTAAGATCAACCCCCTAGTAATAAATCAACCAGCTACTTTCTCTAGAGTCCTCCACTCTGGGATGTCACCTGGTTCTCTTGCTTGTATCTGTTGTGTCCTTATCCCAGACTTTACTCAGATAACTCCGCCTTCTTGTCCCTTTTCAGGTACCATATGTTGAGTCCCAGTTGGATGTCATATGTTGAGTCCTCTTTCTGGACTCCCTCAATCTTCCCCAGGCAAACGTTGGAGGGGCAGGAGACAAGAGAGACAAGAGAGACAAATTTCTTCCTATTCACCAAGGTCTCCAAGGTCTCCATTTATTGAACCAAATACCAGTGCTTAAATACCTCCCCAGTCTCTAATCCACTCCCATTCCTGTGGCACTTGATAAGATACGGCTCTGGTGCTCAAAGACACCAGGTGATGATAATTTACAGTACTCCCATACACAACAGTCCCTAACACATACCCTTTGATCCCACAATACTACTATTGAGTCTATATCCCAAAGAAATCACAGAAAAAGGAAAAAAGACCTACATATACAAAAATATTCATAGAACTCTTTTTGTAGTAGCAAAGAATTGAAAATTGAGGGAATGCTCATCAATTGGGGAATGACTGAACAAGTTGTGGTATATGAATGTAATGGAATATTTTTTTTGTAAGAAATTATGAGCAGGCAGATTTCAGAAAACCTGGAAAGACTTACATGAATTGAAACTGAGTGAAATGAGCAGAACCAAGAGAATATTTTATATTTTAACAGAAACAACATGTGATGATCAACTGTGATAGACTTAGCTCTTTTCAGTAATACAATGATCAAGGCCAATGGAAATTGCTATCCACACCCAGAGAAAGAATTATGGAATCTGAATACAAATAAAAGCATACTATTTTCAATTTTTTCAATTTTCTTTTTGTTTTTTTCCTTCTTACAGTTTTTCTCCTTTTGTTCTGATTTTTCTTTCACAGTGACTAATATGTGGAAATATGTGTACATAGCTATACATGTATCTTATATATCAGAGTACCTGCTATCCTAGGTTGGGGGGAAAGGAAGGATGAGAGAGAAAATATAAAAATGGATATAAAAATTATCTTTTCATATAATTGGACAATAAATAATTTTATTTTTTAAAAAAGAAAAAAAATTGCACTTACCCAATCACTAGTAAGGAGGGGCTCAGTTCCGGGACTGTAGTTCCAAAGATGAGTATATTAACTTCCCAAGAAGCCTCCAAGTTATGACTTGGGGTTGAGCCTTTCAGTAGCAGAATCCTCCTGGTAGGGATGCTCTTTTTCTCTAAGAACCACTGCAGTTGCTTGAATCATTGCCTGAAACTGGTCAGCATCCAGGAAATTTTGACCTTTTAAACTCATGAGATAGATAGCTACCAGGGCTGGAAATGTCTGTTTAGTGACAGGATCTCCTCTCAGTCACCTGTGCTCAACATAAACATAAAATAGAAGAGGCAGCCAGGGACTAGTGGGGCTCTTTTGTGTTTTTAGCCTCAATTAATACTGCTTGGAAGGGGAAGGGAGAAAAAAAAATCTCTTTTTTACCCCTTTGGAATTCTAAATGAGAGTTAACAAAGTTTCAGGAGAAAGTATATGCACAAAAAGGATTCTAATTTAATCCAATCCCCAAAGCATTTATTAATGTTCTGCCATGTATTAAGACAGTGTTATTAAGGCAGTTATATCTTTGGAGATACAAAAATAGAAAATATATAGTCCCTGCCCTTAAGGAGTTTACATTCTTCTCAGTGAATAGAACCTGTACTTAAGAATGAAGCTTAGGTCCAGGACATCCTGGGATGACTCCTCAGGAATCAGAGATTGAATAAAGCTAAGAAGTATCTAATTCATTACTTAGAATTCTGGAGTTCCTATTTGGAAACACAATCCAACTGCTTTTGAAATGTTCTCTAGCTCCAAGGTCTTGCCTTCTGATTGCCTAGTTCCTTCCAGGGCCTCCAGTTTAAAGAGGATGCCCAAGACAAACATATATCTTCATTCCTCTCTGGGCTGCTCTCTCAAGTCCCCAGGACTTACTCTATCATGCCACAGAAGCCTGTTACCATGGAAGATCATTCCAACCCTGGATGTGGATGTACTGTCCATTTCTGAGACCTCACCTTCTAATTGACTCTTCTCACAACTTCCAATTTAAGGAGGTAGTCCAGGACAAAGATGTTTTTAGCCCTCTTCAGGCTGCAGTTATCTCCTCTATGTAGGACCCTTTCTTATCTTTTCTTTATTCTCTTCTCCCTCTCTTTTCAGCTCCTTTTATGTGGTGACTTGTCTCATCTGAGGAAACTCCTTGAGGACAGGACTGTCTTTATTTATGTTTCTATTTGTATACCCAGTGTAAGCGTAGTGTCTGACACAACCCAAAAGCTTAGACTGACTGTTTCCTTTGAGGTTAAAAAGTCTTCTGATTAGACTTTTCCATGGGCTGGGGCTGAGACCATGAAGAAAGAGGAAGGAAAAGCATTCCCTGAGACATGGAAAAGAACAGAGCTTGGATGCACAGCCCTGTACAACAAATAGGGAAATGTGAATAGAAATCTCTTTCTGGAGCTGTTTATAGAGTCAGGCAAATAGAGTAAAATGGAGGTACTCAGACAGGATAGAGAAGGTGAATAGAATTAGGATGAAACTCTCAGCAGCTATAGGTGAGAATAAGAGAAATCCCATTCCACTGCCTCCTTTTCTCTCTGCTTTTTCAATGTATTTTGTTGGAAGTTTCCACTAATTTTTAAATCAATTCTTTTTTCTTTTAGTACTTCTAGGATGAGGTGATAGAAAGGAAAGGATTAATCCACACTGGATACTGTAGCCTGCTATATGAAGCACTGTATTTATTGTCTATTTGTGTTTCCTATTCTATCTGATCATCTTTATTGGGCACCAACTTACACTTAGTACAAGTGAACAAGGACCTTCAGAGTTCAAAACTTTGGCATATTTGTCAGATATTATAGATATATAACTGGAATCTGACCAGTTGGTAGCCAAAATAGAAAGCTTAGAGGATCAGTATGGGAGTAAAAAAGGACCCAAATTCAGGAAAATCTCAATTCTAACAACTTTTTATGTATGAACCACAAGGTAGCTTCTCCTTCCTCTTTCTCTATGATTTCAGGCTGAGGAAAAGTCTGGGTAATTTCTTGATATAAAGCATTGAGTCAGATCATCTTTGGACATTGTAAATGCTGGAATTTGTTTTGCTTGATTTTGTAGATGTGATACAAGTGTTTTGGTTTTCTATTTCTATAGGGGAGGAAGGAGGAAAAACAAATTTGAGGCAATTGGAGTTAAGTGATTTATCTGGGTCACACAACTGGTATGTGTCTGAAGCTGGATTTAAACCTGATTCTCGGACTGATGATTTATTTACTGCACCATCTAACTGCCCCAAAACAAACTTAAATTTTTAGAAAGTCTGATTAGCAATGTCCCCATGGATGAAGGAAGTTAAAAGACTACAAAACTCTGATTAATGTGCACTTGAATGCATTTCTTACTTTACTTAGACTCTGTGATCCCTGGGAGACCCTCCTTGAAAGTACTGAGCTTGGATATATATGTATCTTTCTCTCTCTCTCTCTCTCTCTCTCTCTCTCTCTCTCTATATATATATATATATATATATATATATATATATATATATATACATAAAATATAAAGCAATAAATTTCCTTTTCAAGAAAGACTATATAATAAATACTACCCATTGTGTTCATAATTGTCCATCTTTTCTTTATGTGTTCATATATATATATTTATGTTTTATATATATTTGTATATATATGTGTGTATGATGTGTATATAGATATATGGGTGTATATATATGCATGTATGTATGTATGTATGTATATGTATGTCTATACTTAATTGTAGCCTTTAGGGGGATAAAGTAAAAAGTGCAAAGCAAAGAACATAAAAACCTATAGGGAAGCAAAGAAAAGATGGACAATTTTGAACACAATGGGTAAAATTTATTATATAGGATTTCTTGAAATGGAAATTTATTGCTTTGTATTTTGAATCCTCTCTTATTTTCTGCTGTGCACATGACAATATTTTTAAAGTTTTAAAATTTAAGATGTATTTAAGTTTAAAATTTAAAGAAGAACTATTAAAAAAAGAAAATACTAGCCTGGATTAGAAGAACATACATGATGGTTTGTTTGGGAGGGAGGGAATCAAGAAAGGCTTCCAGTTGGAGATACTTCAGATTGACCTTTAAAGGGAGCAAGGGACTCTATTAGGAAGGAGTAAAACATTTTCTAGGCACAGGAATAAGACAAGGATACAAGAGATTGAATATGAGAGCAACACAACATGGAGTGATCTACAATAAGCCTAGAAAGATCTACTGATGCCAGATTTCACAGGATTTTAAATGACAAGCTGAGTACCTTATTTTTTTTTCCTAGATGCAAAAGGGAGCCATTGATAGTTCTTGAACAGGAAGGTGAAATGGTCAAATTTGGGCTTAAAAGTTATTTCGACATGTGTGGAAGATAGATTGGAGATGGTAGAGACTGGAAGGTGGGAGTCCACTTAGAAGGCTGCTGCAATAGTTCAGGCAAGAGATGGTTAAGGTCTGAATTTAGGTGGTGGTTGTGAGAATGGGGAAAAGGGGAGAAAGATACCACATTTGAACTTATTGGACTTGAGAAATGAGCGATTCCTAACTTTCAAAAAGAGCCAGTTCTTTCTGGAGAAGCTTAACAAATCATGGTGACTGTTGCTTGGTGGTCCCTTTGACAAGACATTCCTGCTTCTTACAATTCTCTGATGAATCAAATATTGAATCTTTCTGGGTTGTTGGAAAAAAATGAATTTAAAAGAAAAGTAAGAGGGGTGACTAGGTGGCACAGTAGATAGAGCACTGGCTCTGGAGTCAGGAGGACCTGAGTTCAAATCTGACCTCAGACACTTAATAATTACCTAGCTGTGTGGTCTTGGGTATGCCACTTAACCCTTGCAAAAAACAAAAACAAAAAACTAAAAAAAGAGCAAGAAATAGATGTAAGAAAGGACGTTGATTCTGTTTATAGCAATTTCACATAGAGGAGCAACTGATGCAAATAAGAAGGAATGCACTGTGGGGCTGCTAGGTAGCACACTAGATACAGCACCAGCCCTGGAGTCAGGAGGACCCTCAGAGGGTTAATATTTACTTAGCTGTGTGACCTTGGGCAAGTCACTTACCCTTTGCCTTATAATACATTAAAAAAAAGAGTCAAATATTGATGCCTTGGTCTCTCCTCTCATGCCAGTCCTTCTGGAAAAGTTTCATTTTAGGTGCTTGGAAAAACATGGGGTACAATTTGTCCTCATAAAAGTTATTTGTTGCAAATTAAAGCTTCTCTGAGGTACCACCTCACACTTCTCAGACTGGCCAATATGACCAGAAAGGATAATGATCATTGTTGGAAGGGTTGTGGGAAATCTGGGACACTATTACACTGTTGGTGGAGCTGTGAACTCATCCAACCTTTCTGGAGAGAAATTTGGAACTATGCCCAAAAGGCAACAAAAATGAGCATACCCTTTGATCCAGCAATACTACTACTGGGTCTATACTCTGAGGAGATGATGAAAAGGTTAAAAACATCACTTGTACAAAAATTTTCATAGCAGCCCTGTTTTGTGGTGGCAAAGAATTGGAAATCAAGTATATGTCCTTCAATTGGGGAATGGCTTAGCAAACTGTGGTACATGTATGTCATGGAACACTATTGTTCTGTTAGAAACCAGGAGGGATGGGAATTCATGGAAGCCTGGAAGGATTTGCATGAACTGTTGCTGAGTGAGATGAGCAGAACCAGAAAAACACTGTACACCCTAACAGCAGCATGAGGGTGATGATCAGTCTTGGTGGACTTGCTAGTTCCATCAGTGCCACAATTGGGGACAATTTGGGGCTGTCTGCAATGGGGAATGCCATCTGTATCCAAAGAAAGAACCGAGGAGTTTGAACAAAGTTCAAGGACTATTCCCTTTAATTTAGGGAAAAAAACACATCTTATTGTCTGATCTTGTTATCTCTTAGATTTTTTGTCTCTTCCTTAAGGATATAATTTCTCTCTCATCACACTCAATTTGGATCAATGTACAACATGGAAACAAAGACTGACAGATTGCTTTCCTGGGGGGGGGGGAAGAAAGATTGGGGGAAAAATTGTAACACTCAAATAAAATCTTTAATAAAAATAAACAAAGAAAAAGAAAGTGATTTGTATTATTCCCTTGAGACTTTATTGCTTCTCCTGCCTCATTGCCGGCCTTCCTCACAAGACTCCAAAGGCCAAATACGCAGTCAAGTAATATTCCAGGAAAGCCAAAGTGGGACCTTGGTTGGAGGGAGGCAAGTTCTTAGGGCGTCCAGTGCTCCGGGCTCCCAGGCTGTCGCAGCCCCCTTGGGCGCCCGGTCCAGGGCCTGCAGCTCTGCTGGGGCCTCTCAAGGGAACCATCCACACAGGCAAATCGGTCAAGGCTGATTCCACATTCCAGATCTGACCAGCAAAAAAAAGCTCCGTTCATCCCGGGTTTACTATTTCAGAAGGCGGCAAAGGCGCCGCGGGAGGAGCGGTGTGCGCTCCTGCCCCAGGGTGCCCAGGGCGCCCAGGGCGGCCCCGCGGAAGGGAGAGGCTCCAGCGCGGTGCCCTGGGCCGGCCCGGGAGACGAGCCTCCTCCTCTGCCAACCGCACCGTCCTTGCAGCGGGCTGCGGCGGGCCGGGGCGGGAGGCCTGTGCCCGAGCCCCCGTGCCCGCTCTGCTTTTCTATAGAAGAAGAAAGGTTGAGGGCGCGGCCCGCAGCCCGCTCCGAGGGAGGAGGCGGGGCGGCCCGGCGGAGAGGCGGAGCCCCCGCCCGCCGGGCCGCGCCCCTGCGCCCGCACCCCCCGCGCCCCCAGCCGCTGCCCCGGAGCTCGGCGCCCCCCGGGCGCAGCGGGGCGCCCGGCCGCCAGCCCCACAGAGCAGGAGCCGCTAAAGCCCAGTCTAGTGCAGTCAAGCCCCGGCCGGGGCTCCCTCTCGCTCTCCCTCTGTCCGTCTGTCTCTGACTCTCTCTGTCTCTGTCTGCCAGGCTGTCTGTCTCTCTCTCCCCTCCCTCTCTCCTTTTGTGCCGCAAAACTGAAGCACGTGGTCCAATCACCACTGGTTCCAAGAATCCCCGACCTCTCCATGAACACAGAAACAGTCCATTCTGTTGTTTTATTAAACTTTCTTTATAGACACAAAGCTTGCTGAAGGATAAACAGATTATTGTAATAAAAAAAGATACAAGAAATCGTTATGTGAAGACCATGGCAGGATATTTAAGGACTCGGAATTTCTCTGCAGAATCCAATGCCTTGAAATGGAAAAAAAAAAGGCAGAATTTGGAGGCAGAAAGCCTTGGGTTTGAATCTCGGCTCTAGTATTCACCAGTTGTGTCCTTGCATAAGACACTTTCCTAAATGGAACATCAGTTTCCCAAGCTGTGAAACTAAGGGTTCAGTGTAGAACTAACCTTTTCTTGAGGGCCATGACCCCTCTGACAGTCTAGCAAAACTTGTTGACCCCCTTCTCAGAACCATATTTTCAAATACATAAAATAAAATAGAGATTACAAAGAAAACCAAATATATCGAAATGCAGTAATCTATATATGCATATATACATGTATACAAACATGCATATATAGACTACACATGTATACATAGATATATATGTAGAACCAAGTTTGAGGCCCCTTGGTTAGATATTCTCTAAGTCCATTCCAGCTCCAAAACTGTAAAATCACCACTCGAAGCAATATATTAGCTAGAAGCCAAAGGTAAGACCAAAATCCTGATTTGCAAAACGTGTACAGGTCGACTTTACCAACGGTTCATTTTCATCTAAAGATTAATGAGCTCTCACTGTTCAGGCTCTTTATTCTGCACTCAGTGAAGCAGCAATTCACAGTCTCCAAGAAAATGGTTTCTTTTTTTTTGGGGGGGGGGGGGATTCCTTACCAATAATGAGAAGACAAACCCGTAATTTATGTTCCAAATTGCTTCAGTCGGAGTACTTGGAGCCGTTAGGAACTGAGCAAACAAGGAGTTAGAAAGTGGCAGCATTTACCCAGTCTTAACTACCCAGGGTGGAATGAAGTGACTCCTGTACTCCTTCCTAGGGTATATTCAAACGCTCCAGGGGCAGGAAATAGCTGGGAGGCAGCTTCCTCATTTTTGCCTGAGCTGGTGAAAAGGTATCTTTCTACCCTACTGCTATGTTTTCAAACAAATCTTCCCAATTCAGCTCTCCACCCAAATCTGGGACCTGTTGATGCTATGGCTATTGCGTAGGTTTTCAGATGACTCATTGCTCCTTTCTGGAGCAGCAGGGTCCATCCCGAGCTGACGTGGGGGCCTTCTCCTCTGGTCTCTTCTCCTTTAAACACTGCTGGCAAAAACTAGAGGACCTACTCAGCTTGCTCATCTATTTGGCACAGAGGCTGCTACTTAGGAGGCTGGCAAGCTGACAAAGGTTACTTTGGTAACCCTCAAATGTCAAGTGTCCCCAGATATTGTCTAGAGAGAGAGAGAGAGAGAGAGAGAGAGACAGAGAGACAGAGAGAGAGAGAGACAGAGACAGAGAGACAGAGAGAGAGACAGAGAGAGAGACAGAGACTATTGATGAAGAGTGATCTGGAGCTGGGAGATGCTCAGAAGACCATCAGGAATGGTGATGTGGTGGTCCTTCACAGCTCAAGGCTGGTTTCCACCCTTGATGACTTCTTCGGAACATCTGAGTCAGATCCGATTCTCATGGGAAAAATATCTGATCATGGTGGAAGCAAGAGCCAGAGCATAAGATCCTAATTATTTGAATGGCATTTGTTTTCATAGCTCTCTTTTTTAAAAAAAAATGTGTCCAGGTTGATGGCATTTTAATGCCTTATTAAACGGTGGGTTTACAGCAGTCTGTCTGTTCAGTTTCTGGGCCCATGTCTGTATTTTGGGCAGCAGGATTTTCTCTTTCCTGTTGGCCAAAAATATTTTCCGAATTCCCTATAAAAGTTTGGGAGATTTCCTAAGACAAATAGAGTCCGACCAGTTCAAAAAAAAAAATGACCTCGATGCTGCTGAGACCATATGGAGACACATGCTTTCTCATATTTACAAAAAGAACCTTACTCCTAGAGGGCCCAATTTGGACCACAAATGGGCTTATGAAGAAAAACCACAATTCTGCCAGAGATGATTCTCCAGAATTCCACCAACTCACAAGGCCCTCAGTGTCTTTGAAGAGTGCTTCTCTGAAACTTCTTAGCCTTGGGGAGGATGAGAGGTTTCGGCAACAATAAGCAGCAATGCACAGCTGAGGGAAGCAGCCAGACCTACAAAAGAAATATCCTTTTTAAAGTCATGGAACTGGCCAAGATAAAAATAGCATTCCCCCCCCCCCTTCCTCAGTGAAAATGCTATAAGACCTTGACAATTAGGGTGAACCCCCAGTGAGGGCTTCCTCTTGATTACATTAAGTTGCTTTCACAAGAGCACAAATTGCCAAGTCCTAACCTATAGAAAATGAAAATCACCTCAACTCCAGATGTAGAAGGTGGAGAAGGTGCTAAAGTGTTAGAATCAAAGGCCTATGGAGAGTCTCCAAAATCCCCACTCCAGTTTAAACAATGCCAGCGGGAACTCTGAATGCATTGTACAAAAATCCTCCAATGCTAATCACTTAAACCTTAGGAAGCTACCTAAGGATTTCTATTAGCTAGGGCCTAAAGCATTTCCTTCTTTGGAGTGATTAAAAAAATAATAAATGCATTCTCCATTTAAGACTAAAGATTCAAGATCTTGGGAGTGAATATACTGAGGTCTGAATGTTCAACACATTTTGCAGGCCTCTTTCAGCCTACTTTATATCTATTGGCATTATTGATGTCTAGGCAAAGGAATTTGGATAAGACCAGCAGTGAGGAAGAACAGCTAGCAAATTCATTCATTCATTGTCTTATTTATATGGCCTTTTATTGTTAATGATTGCCCATTGCTTGGAGGCCCTTAATTAGTCCCCTGAGCTTTGCTTTGGATGACAACATAGATGGGGAGATAAGAGACTACTATCCCTATACTTCACAGCCCTCTGTCAATTTTTACAGATGGTGAATATTCCCAATGTCATGGCACCCTTTTTTTTTTAGGTCTGCTTCTCCTGAACTGGGACCTCTCCACTGACCCTGGATGGATGAATGGGGATGGGCTGTTACCTCTCCCAATGCAATTACACCTTTGGTCAGATTTTCTTTTATGCCAATATTGTACTGCACCTCCCCCTGTTGGACTGCCCTCTATATCCCTCCCTTGCCTGCCAACAATCATGTTTGCTTTGAGTAAAAGAATTCTTAGTTACAGTTCTGTCTGTTTTCACTAAAATGTTCCTACTTTATTAAAGACATGAATGCCCAAGAATAAATGTGTTTGCATTTCCATATAAATGTTTGAATTTTCAAATGATTGGTTTATATTCCATAACAGATTCAATCAATCCTGAATAAATATAAAATTTCCTGGATAAGCAGGTAAACGGTCTTAAACTAAGAAATGGAATTCACCATAGAAGCTTTTCTGAATTCTCATTTATCACCATAAGATCATAGAATATAGGGCTGAAAGGGTTTTCAGAAGTCAATTAGTTGAATTTCCTCATTTCATAGATGAAGATTTTGGGATCTGGGGAGGTTAAGTGAATAGACATAAACTCAAAATTGTTCTTCCTGCTGCCTGTTGCAAATCTTAATATGTGAATTCAGTTAAATGCAAATTAGCAAGTAAGAGATAGAGCCAAGATGGTGGAGTACAGGCAGGAAACCAAATGAACTTTCCCAACATTCTCCTCCAAACAACTTTAAAATAATGCCTCAAATAAAATTTTGGAGAAACAGAGCCAACAAAATGTAAGATTGAGACATTTCTCCAGACTAAAGATATTGAGGTCAGCAGGAGAAGTCTGTGACATTGTGGTGGGGGTTGGTGCAGCCAGGACCAGCGGTGAGCCTTGGAGGTGGCCACTACAATGGTAGTGGCAACAGCAGCAGCTTCAGGTATTCTCATCCCAGAGACAGGAAAGAAATAGTACAACTAATCAGTAAGAGATAGTAGAGGACCCTTTGCTGGCACAGTGTGGCTGGCACTGATTGGTAATATTATTGCCCATATACAGAGAAGCACTTGTGGTCAGTCAAACATGAGCTGGGCCCCTACACACAGCTTTAAGGCCAAGAGGAACATTATTGTTTGTGGCCACAGAAGAATGGGAGGCCTTTCCTGAGTAAAAACCAGGAGCACACTGACCATTCTTCTCCCCAGATCAAAGTACTCTGCAGTACTGAAAACTTGTAGAAGGTGATAAAAGATATGAGTAGGAGTTGATAAAAAGGAGGGAGGATTAAGGGAGGCACTGATAAGAAGTAAAACAGACTTTTTTTAGGAGAGATAGGATAAAAAGGAGAGAAAAGGATAAACAGAAGAAAATGAGAATGGAGGGAAATATTAATATAACTGAATATAAATGGGATGAGTTCACTCATAAAACAGAAGCAGTAGAATACAACAATTTTTTTTTTGTTTCAGTGAAGCCATCAGGGTCAAATAACTTGTCTAGAGCCACACAGCTAGTAAATGTCTAGTGTCTGAGGCAGGATTTGAACTCAGGTCCTTCTGACTCCAAGGTCAGTCTCTATCCACTGTATCACCTAGCTGCCCCTACCAAATGGTCCTTATAAGAAACACATTTGAAACACATACACAGCTTAAAATGAAGGGTTGGAGAAGAATCTATTATTCTTCAGCTGAAGTTAAAAACAACAACAACAAAAAAAAAGGCAGAGAAGCAATCATGATCTCAGACAAAAAAAGGCAAAATAGACAATCAGGGAACCTACAATTTGCTAGGAAAGTACTACATTTCAAGTTTCTCTGCAAAAGGTCTCATTTCTCAACTGAGTCAAATTTACAAAATTAAGAATCATTGCCCCATTGATAAATGGACAAAGGATATAAACAGGAAGTTTTCAGGAGAAAAAATTGAACTATCTAAGGTTAAATGGGCAGCTAAGTGGTACAGTGGATAGAGTCAGGAAGATTTGAGTTTAAATCCAGTCTCACACCCTTACAAGCTGGATGTACCTGGGCCAATCATGTAACCTTTATTTGCCTCAATTCCTCATCTGCAAAATGGGTGCACATTAGAGAAAGAAATGGCAAACTAGTATCTTTGCCAAGAAAAGCCCAAAGGTAAGTCCATGGGGTCACAAAGCATTGAACATGACTAACAACAGTCATTTGAAAAGTGCTCTAAATCAGTATTGATTAGAGAAATGCAAATTAAAAAAACTTGGAGGAGCTACCTCACAACTATCAGAAATGACAACTACTGGAGGGGATGGGGAAAAAACAAAGATACTGATGGAGAGAAAACAAAGATACTGATGGACTATTGGTGGAGTTGTGGACTGGTCTGGCCATTCTGAAGAACAATTTGGACCCATTTATACTCAAAGGGTTATCAAACTGTGTATATAGCCTTTGATCCAGCATACCTCTACTGGGTCTGTGCCCAAAAGATATCAAAGATAAAGGAAAAGGACCTGTATGCACAAAAATATTTATAGTAGTTCTTTTTGTGGAAGCAAAGAATTGGAAATTGAAGGGATGCTCATCAATTGAGGAATGGTTTAACAAATTAAAGCATATAGTTGTGATGAAGTACTATTGTGTTATAAGAAATGATGAGGGGGTAAGTTTCCAAAACAAAACAAAGCAAACAAACAAACAAACAAAAACCATGGCAAGACTGATATGAACTGATGCAAAGTGCAGTGAGAAGAACCAGGAGACCATTGTACATAGCAAAGATGTAAATATGAACAATTGTGAAAGACTTGGTTACTCTCTCCAATACAATGACCCAAGACAATTCCAAAACACTCATGATGAAAAAATGCCATCTACCGCCAGAGAGAGTACTGATGAATTCAGAATACGATTAAAGTATATTTTTCTCACTTTAAAAACACTTTTTTTCAATACAGTTAATAGAGAAATATGTTTTTCATGATTTCATATGTATAATTGATATCATGTTGTTTGCTGTCTCAGTGGGTAGGGAGGTGTAGGAAGGAGAGAGAGAGAGAATTTAGAACTCAAATTTAAAAAGAAATTAAGGATTTTTTTAAATAAAATTTTTGCATAAAAAATCTTATAGTTTCCCTGAGCTCCTGCCAAACTATAAAAGTTAAGGTAAGAGCACTCTACTGTCCAGCTATGTTAGTAAAGGTTTGCTTCTAGATTAGCCACCAGGATTAAAAATTGGGGGCATAGCTGTTTTTGAAGATCTAAGAAAGGGAGGCACTGTGCAACTGTAGGTGTTGAGAAGAAAAAAATTGGGTTGTAGAAAGTGTTTAAAAACTAATTATTTACTTAATCTGGAATGGAATTTAAAAAAATAAAAGGATCTTGTAGATAATAACTGTTGTTAGGTATCCTACTGCTTTTTCTTCTTGATCTGGATTTATGACTTCATCAGTGTAGAGACATGAGGAATTTACCTTCTGATGAAGATTTATAATTTCTTTGATTTATAGTCATAAAGAGTTCCCTTGGGCACTGAGAGGTTAAGTGATTTGCCCAGAACCACACAGCCAGCAATTGTTAGAGCCAAGTAGAACTGGAACTCAACTCTTACTAACTCAGAACTCTACTCTGTTGACATTGAGAAACTACTTCTCTATCTCTTGTACTTTAAAATCAAAGAATATAAAATCTTAGATTTGTACAATTTGGAAGCATTTGGTAGATAACTTCAAAAAAAGAAACTATTTCTACTAGCTTTTGTTGACAGAAATTTTGTTAGCAGAAGTTGAAACAAAATAGAAGAAAATTTCTTCCCTTCTGAGCATTCCCCTTTTTAATTTCACTGTCTTTGTTGCCCTTTTGGTCCCAGTTTTTCCATATATTGAGATTATTTCTGTGTCTAAAATTTCCTATTAGGATTTACTTTTCAATGTACTCTTCTTCTATAAATATTTACTATTCTTCTTCTTTTCTTTACTTACTTCACTGGTCATCAGGACTGTAGTAAGAGAGCTGGGATGAGCAGAAACCTCCAAATAAGTCTTTCTTATGATTTTATCTCCCTAATTGATCATAGTCTCCAGGAGTCAGGAGGACCTGAGTTCAAATGTGACTTCAGACACTTTATAATTGCCTAGCTATGGGTAAGTCACTTAACCCCATTTCCTTAAATTAAAAAAAAATTTAAAAAGAGAAAAAGAAGGGAAAGGGGGTGGGAAGGGAGATAGAAAAATGTGTAATTTGTAAATATGCAAGTAGATGATTGTTGGAAAATTTTTATAAAATGTAATTGGAAAAAAATAAAATATCAATGAAGTTAAAAAAATAGAAGTGGGTTCAAGTCTTGCCTCTGCTGTATGTAAATCACTCAGACTTTTAGTTGTTCAAGAAAATCTAAGACTAAAAGGTGCAGCAAAAATTCGCATTGTATCACCTATAACAGAAGTGGTACAAGTCTTATTATCCTCATTTTAGATTTAAGGTGGAAATTCAGAGAGATTGCCCAGAATTACACAGCTTGTATTAGAACTTGTATTTGAACCCAGAAATCTCCTAAATCCAGGTGTGGATATTTATTAACTTCAATTGCTTAATGAGAATGAAGAACTTGAAAAGTTTCATTAAACCCTAATCTATCAACCAAGAACCTATCACACATGTTGCATTCTCATATCTGCCCTCTTATCTTGTTCTCTGACCCTGGTAGTAGAGATGACTTTTTATTTGTTGGATCCCTTTGCCTTGCCAGTCAAAATCTACCAAACAAAAGTTCTCATTGACTTCTCCTTGGCTCTTTGAGTCTTATAATCCTGGGTTACAGAATCTCTGAGTTAAAGGTCCTTGGGGAGCATCTATTCAAACCTAAATCTAAATGGGCATTCTGTCTACAGCGTCCTAGACCAGTGGACCACCCCAGTATCTGCTTGGACCTCCAATGAGGAGGAATCTTGAACTTTTCAAAGTAGTCCATTCTACTTTTGGATAGCTTTAATTGCCCAGATGTTTTTTTTCTTTATATTGAGATGAAATCTACTTTTTTGCACCTCCTGTCTATTGCTTCTAATTCGATTCAATCTATCAAGAATTTATTAAGCATTAGTAATGTGAAAAGTATTAGGTTCTCAAAATTCCAGGCCTCAAGGAACTTATTTACTGGGAACATTTCAGGCAGCTGTTTTTCCGGGGTGACCCCACTTGAGGTTTTCTTGACAAAAGTTCTTGGAGTGGTTCGGCATTTCCTTCTCCAGTCCAATATATATGAAATGAGGAAACTGAGACAAATGGGCAAAACTTGCCCAGGATCACACAGCTAGTAAATATTTGAATCTGAATTTGAACTCAAGAAGATGAGTCTTCTTGATTCCTAGCCTCATCTGCTGTCCATTGTGCCATCTAGCTGCCCCATTAGGGGTGTATATATATTCAATATGAATAAAAGTAGATGAATGCAAGTTGTAAACAGTAATGCAAAATAATTTCAATTGTTCAAAATTCTTTGGATTTTCCCCAGCTTATCAGTATTTCCTAAAATATGTTTTAAGAACTAAAACAATGATCCAAATATAGTCTGACCAGACTATACAGTGCTACTATAACCTCCTTTATTCTTGGTACTCTACATCTCTTAATGTCGCCCAGAACTACATTAGATTTTTTTAGTGGCCATGCCAAAATGCACATTCCTACTTAGTTTTCAATTCATTGAAATCCCCAGAGATTTTTCAATACATAAATATTTTGCAAACAATTGGTTTGCTTTATCTTGCCCATATTATTTTTCTGAGGAGGAATAAAATTTTCATCTGATTGGACTCAGCCCATCATTTTGGTCTGTAAAGCTGTAATAAGACCATGGCTAGGCCCTGCTATTGGTCTGTTTCCTATCTCCCTCTCCTAGTTAGGCTTTCTAAGGATTACAACCTGGTTAGACCCTATTAGTAGCTGTCTTGAGGTGGGGTGAACATCAACAAGTTTCTGGACCTACTTTGGATACAACATTTTAAACCTATTTGATGAACTTCTCATATAATAGAGGTATCCTCCAGACACCCTCTGGGTCACAATACTGGCAGCTTTTAGAACACAGCAACTTCCTAAATGGAACACCCTACTTCTTGTTTATGTCTATTGTAAGATGGGCTTCCAGATATTTCTTATGACTTAGCAATATGGTTGGGTAGTTGAGGAAGAGCTGTGCTGAAATAAGATGACCCATCTTGAAATTTCTAATCACTTTCAACAGCAGACTTCATAGTACTCAGATCAGACAAATGCTTTCAATGATTAGCATATTCCCATCTCTTCCCTCAGTAATCTTGAAGCCCTGACTCCTGGGAAGAAAGAGTCTCTTCTAATACCAGTTGTCTTTTCTATCATTTTATCTACCACAACCACTCTTTCCTCTAATGTCCCACTCCAGACATTTCCACCCTTTCCTCTATGTCATCTCTATAATTAACATAATTGACCTTCTCTATAATTAACAAATTTCCTCTCATGTTATAGTACTTTCTCACTGATGCTTTCCATTTTTCTGGTATTTACTGTGACCTGACTTTTCTCATGACACTACATCCCTGTTCATCCTTTTCCAGTGTTGAGAACTTAAACTCAAACTGCCTGACTCACAAAACAAGAGTGGGGGAGTTGTAAAACTCCTTGTTCCACATTTCATCCTCTGGACTTTTCAGTATTGTTGTCACTCAGCAACCTCTCCTTTAAGGTTCATGAAATCCAAATCAATCACTCAATCAAGATTCTGCTAGCTATTCTTCCCAGGGACATTCTCTTTCTTCTTTTCCAATGAGTTAAGTGTCTGGTTCAAAATTTTTTTAATCTCTTCAACTCCTGCCATCTACATACCCTACCTTCCAGATCTTCAATTTACTCAATTCCCATGATTAGCAGATACACAAAGGAATCGTTATAATTTTGTCCATGCTATCATCCATGGCATGCTCAAAAATTCCAAATTTCCTTTTTCTGCTCAGTCATATCTTTCCTTTTGCCTTACTCTGTCTAAATCTATTTTCTGTTGTCATCATGCGCATGTCCCCATTCCTAGTGGAAAAAAAGAGAAGCAAAACCCTTGGCAACTAGATACCTTAATGATTAGAGCATTTGACCTGCTCAAATCCAGGTCCCAACACTACCTAGTGTGTGACCCTGGGCAAATCACTAAATATATGTTTTCTCAATTGTAAAAATGGAGATAATATTTGGTTGGTTAGTTAGTTCTTGTCATTCATTATTGAAGAAGACCCAAATGACATCACTATGTTGGAGACAAGGTACAGTTCAACTGTGACTGATCAGATCAATATGAGACCAGAATGCTCTGCCACATGTTAGGCACAAATGGTCCATGTGCACACCTGGGGTGAGTACTCTAAACTTACTCATTTCTCATTTCCTTTGAGTTAATTCAATTCTGCCTTGCTCATAGACCATCACAACCTCTCTGATGAGGGGACATCATGCTGGGTGGTCTTATGCTAGTGTCTCCCATGCTGCACACTCAGTACCAAAGTTCTTAAGAGAGACTTCAGAAAGTCCTTATATCACTTTTTCTGACCCACTATGAGCCCTTGAACTATAGACTTCTCCATAAAAATGTCTTTTCGGCATGTGTAAGTTTGGTATTCCAATAATGAGGTCAGTCCATTGTGCTCTCTGTAGTAACATTTGAATGCTTGGCAGTTTAAAGACCTCAAAAAAGGACCTCAGTATGTGGTATCATATCTTCCCAGGTGATCTTCAGAATCTTCCTAAGACAAATTAAATGGAAGCCATTCAGTTTCCTGGCAAGGCTCTTGGTAGACTTCCCAGGTTTCACAGCACAATCACTCTGCAGACCTTCAGTTTAGTAGTTCATGTAATAATACCTCTTTTCTTCCATACTTTCTTTTGGAGTTTCCCAAATACTGAGCTAGCTCTGGCAATGAGTGTACCAACCTCATTACTTATCCACAGTATTCAGAACTTTTCCATTTGTTGTAACTGAGGGTTCACATATGGATGATGTGCTTCTGGTTGATGGAGCCACCCATGTTTTCTTGGTATTAATTGTTAGGCCAAAATTAGCACAAACAGAAGACAATCCATACTTCGTTGCATCCCAGATTCGGAGGCTGCATTTAGTGCACAATCATCTACACATAGAAAATCGTACACCAACACTGCCTCTACTTTGGTCTTGTCTTGTAGCCTTTTCAAGTTGAAGAATTTACCAGTAGTGTGTTAGCTGGTCTTGATGCTGTATTCATCTTCAGTGAAGGCATTTGACAACATGGCTGAAAATATCATGTCAAAAAGCATGGAAACAAGAACATATCCTTGTGTTATTCCATTGGTGACTGGGAAATCATGAGAGTATTGTCCATAATTCAGGACCCAGGCAAGCATGCAACATCAGGCAACCAAATTTGACATAATTTTTCATAAATTCTCATGACTGATAATATTAAAGATCTTTGACAGATCTACAATCCTTGTATACAGATCTCTGTTATGCTCCTGGTATTTTTCCTGGTGTTGTCAGGCAGCAAATATCATATCAACTGTTCCTCAATAGCTCTGAGATAGGTAGATGACCATTTTCCAGGTGAATACAAGTCTATTAAGAAGATTTCTGGCAAAAACCTTGCCAGTAATAACCAAGAGAGAAACAGTCCTGTGATTGTCACAGAACAATCTATTTTCTTTGTGTTTACAGAGATGGACAATGAAGGACTCTTTGAACTCTTGAGGATAACCTCCTCATGTCATACAACTGGGAAAATTTCAGTCAGTTTTTGTATGAGCAATAAACCCCTCCTACCTTGTAAATAACAGCTGGAATAGAATCAGCACCAAGTGCTTTGCCACATTAAAGGAGTCTAATAGCATTCACAACCTCTTCTTCAGTTGGAACTTCAGCTAGGGATAGATTGACTTCAATTTAAGGCAAATGGTCAATGGCTTCTGCATTGATTGGTGAAAGGCTGTTAAGAATACTATGAAATGTTCAGTACATCTCTTTAGGATCATGTTCCTATCATTAATCAATGTGGTTCCATCATTTCTGAGTAGCTGAGATATACCTTATATCCTTGGTTCATAAATAACCTTCAATGTATCATAAAAGTGCTTTTGATTGTTATTATCTGCATGAAACTGATTTTCATCTGCCTTCTTAATGAGTCAAGAATCCTGCATTTCTCTTAGCTTCACATATACTTTACTTTTGATGGAATTAAATGCTGCCTTCATAGAAATGGGTGAGTAAACCCTGGTGGTAAACCCTGTGGGTTCTTGTTTTTGCATTTAGCAGTTTCAATATTTCCCTGTAATTTTCATCAAACCCAGTTTTAATATTTGCAAGTGATCTGACCCAGATGAGCAAGTGTATTATTGTATATCAAATCTCTGAAAGCTGCCCATTTGTTGTTTCTCCACTGTTGCCATCTGTGTGCAGGCTCAACTTTCCCTCCAAGTTAGCAACAAACTGTTCTCACTCAGAGAAGCACTCTAATCACTGGACATTAATTCTTTTAGTAGTCATTTTGCCTTGTGGTCACTGCTTCAGCTGAAAGTGAATATTTAGCTTAAAGAGGATGAGGCTATAAGCAGTACAGCACTCTATACCACACATTATCTTTGTCACTCTCATATCCTGTCACATCATATCTCTTTTTCTTACAATCACAGTCTATTAGATGCTGTGAGGGTACATCCAGGAAGTTTTATTGCATTTAGGTAAATAGAAGATTGTATTTGTGATGATAAGGTCATGAAATCACAAGTCTTCAGTAATAAGTAATCATTACTGTTGATGTTTCCACCTTCATTCCTTCCAAAGACTCCCTACTGTAGTAGTCTGAGGCTACTCTTAGCATTAAAGTCATTCAGAATTATGTTTGTCTTCTTTTTGATACATTGAGGATAAGGTCTCAAGGTCTTCATAAAATTTTTCTTTGACCTCATTAGAGTTTGTCATGGTGGGAGCATAGGCACTAATGATGGTTGCATGGTGTTTTCCTGCAAATGACAACTGCATTGTCATGAGCCTGTCATTCACTTCTTTTGGTAGGCATTCAAGCTTGTTGAGTAGATTAGTTTTGATTGCAAAAACCTACCCCAGTTTCACAGTGCTGCCCTTTGCTACAGTCATACCAAAAAACCATGAATCCAGTTCAGACTTGAGTAATCTGACCTTTATTTGCCAGCCTTGTTTTAATCAGGGCTACTATTTTTAATCATATAAATATTTTATTTGTTTTCCAATTATATACAATAGTAATTTCTACCAAACATTTTTGGTAAGATTTTGAATTTTACAAATTACTCCTCCCTTTCTTTCCCCTTCCCCCAACAGAAAGCAATCTGATAATCTTTTACATTTTTCCATGATATGCATTGCTCAAAACTGAATGCTGAATGTGTTGAGAGAAAAAAAAATATATCCTTGAGGGAGAAATAAAATATTAGAGAAAGTAAAATTATGTAGTACATATGACAATTTTTTAAAAAATTGAAGATAACAATCTATGGTCTTTGTTTAAACTCCACAGTTCTTTCTTGGATACAGAGACCCTAAAATTATCCCTGATTATTGCACTGATGGAGTAAGTCCATTAAAATTGATCATCACCCCCATGTTGCTATTGGGGTGTACAATGTTCTTCTGATTCTGCTCATCTTGCCTCAATTCATGCAAGTTTTTCCAAGTTTGTCGGAAATTCCATCCCTCCTGATTTTTATAGAACAATAGTATTACATCACATACATATACCACAGTTTGTTTAGCCATTCCTCAATTGATGAATATCCCCTCAATTACCAGTTCTTTACTACTACGAACAGAGTCGTTATGAATATTTTTGTACAGATGATGTCCTTTTTCATGGTCTTTTCAGGGTATAGACCAAGGAATGGTATTGCTAGATCAAAGGGTATGCACATTTTTATTGTGCTTTGGGCATAATTCCAAATTGCTCTCTAGAAAAATTGGGTCAGTTCACAACTCCACCAACAATGCATTAGAGTCCCAGATTTCCTACATCTCCTCCAACATTGATCATTATCCTTTCTCGTCATATTGGCCAGTCTGAGAGGTGTGTTAGTACCTCAGAGAGAGCTTAATTTTCATTTTTCTAATCAGTGATGACTTAGAGCAATTTTTCATTTGACTATAGGTTTCATTTCCTCATCTGAAAATTGCGTTTGCATATCCTTTGACCATTTGTCAGTTTGGAAATGGCTTGTTCTTTTATAAATTTGACTCAGTTCTCTATATATTTTAGAAATTAGTCCTTTGTCAAAAACATTAGTTGAAAAAATTGTTTCCCAATTTACTACATTTCTTTTGATTTGGTTAGAGTGATTTTGCTTATGCAAAAGCTTTTTAATTTAATGTAATCAAAATTGTCTCATTTGTTTTTTATGATGTTCTCTATCTCTTCCTTGGTTATAAACTGCTCCCCTTTCTATAGATCTAACAGGTAAGCTATTCCTTTTTCTCCTAATTTGCTTATAATATCATCTTTTTTATTTAATATTTATTCTCATTTTGTACAAATAATGTTGTTTTTACATTAATTAAATATTTTTGTTTAAGAGTAAATGAAATACCTCTCCCCCCATAAATATAGACTTGCTTGAGCGATAAAGTAAAGGAAGAGAAAAAAATTGAAATTAAAAAAAATAATAGTAATAATTGTAGGTATGGCCAGGTGGCGCAATGGACAGAGAACCAGCCCTGGAGCCATGAGCACCCAAGCCCACATGTGGCCCTGTCCACCCAACAATCAACCAGCCATATGACAAGCAAGCCACCTGAACCCCACTGCCCTGCAAAAGCCAAAAAAAAAAAGAAAAAATACCCCCCCAAAATAAAATAATAATAATAGTAGGGGTGGCTGGGTGGTGGACAGAGGATTGGCCCTTGAGTCAGGAGCACCCAGGTCCAAATCTGGCCTCAGACACCCAACGATCACCCTGCTATGTGGCCCCAGGCAGGCCACCCAGCCCCATTTGTCCTGCACCCCCCCCCAAATAATAATAATAAAAAAAAATGTGCTTCAGTCTTTGTTCCAACACCAACTACTCTGTCTTGGGTGAATCACATTCTTTATGATAAGTCCATCAAAAAAGTTACTTCCATATTTTTCCACCATTGCCATTGCTGATCGCAACTCCTTCCTTTCGTACTTCTCCACTATCATGTACTATATTTTCTCTCTCCTTTCACTCTGACTCTGCTGTAGGGTAGCTGAGTGGCTCAGCAGACAGATCCCTGGCTCTGGGGCCAAGAGGCCCTAAGCCCCCATACCACCCCTTAGGCCCAGCATCCACCTGGCCCTATGGTCCTGGACAGGCCTTCCAATCCCAGCCCCTTGCAATATGTAAGAAAGAAAATGTGTTATATCTGACCACTCTCCCTCCATGGACCATCCTTTCCTCCATCACTCACATCATCCCCCTTCACCCTGTCCCCCCCCTCCTTAATATTCCAGATGCCTATATCCCATTGAGTATATATGCTGTTTCCTCTCCTAACCACCTCTGATGAGAGTGAAGATTCCCTCATTCCCCCTTGCCTTCCCCCCTTCCAAATCATTGCAATAGCTCATTGTAATAAAGAAAAATCTTATTATATGAAATATCTTGGCCTATTTGCCCGCTCCTTTTTCTTTCTCCTAGTACATTTCCCTTTTTTTGTATTGACTCCATTTTTATACCATATTTTATCTTCAAATTCAGCTTTCTCCTGTGCTTCAACTATAAAAGCTCTCTCTACCTGCTCTATTAACTGAGAAAGTTCATATGAG
Organism: Macrotis lagotis; assembly: GCF_037893015.1. Lineage (NCBI taxonomy): Eukaryota > Metazoa > Chordata > Mammalia > Peramelemorphia > Peramelidae > Macrotis > Macrotis lagotis. The sequence continues at coordinate 170,831,781 of NC_133659.1, forward strand.
TATTATCAATGTCATTTTTCTATGCAGAAATACATGCAGTTCATCATCAAGTCCCTCATATTTTCCCCCCTCTCCTCCAATCTCCATGCTTCACCTGAGTTCTGTATCTGAAGATCAAACCTTCTGTTCAGCTCTGGCCATTCCAACAGGAACATTTGAAATTCCCCTGGTTCATTGAAAGTCAATCTTTTTCCCTGGAAGAGGACATTCAGCCTTGCTGAGTAGTTCATTCTAAGCTCTTTTGCCTTCCAGTATATTATATTCCAAGCCCTATGAGCTTCCAATGTAGTTGCTGCTAAGTACTGTGTGATCCTGACTGCAGTTCCACGATATTTGAACTGTGTCCTTCTGGCTGCTTGTAATATTTTCTCTTTGACTTGGGAGTTCTGGAATTTGGCTATAATATTCCTAGGGGTTGGTTTTTTTGGGATCTCTTTCTCGGGGGATTGGTGGATTCTCTCCATTTCTATTTTGCCCTCTGCTTCTAGAATATCAGGGCAATTTTCCTGTAGTAATTCTTTGAAAATGATGTCAAGGCTCTTTTCCTGATCATGACTTTCAGGTATTCCAATAATTTTTAAATTATCTTTCCTAAATCTGTTTTCCATATCAGTTGTTTTTTCAATGAGATATTTCACAATTTCTTCTAATTTTTCTTTTTTTTTTGAAGTATTGATTCCTGATTTCTGGTAAATTCATCAATCTCCCTGAATTCTACTCTTTGTCTGAAGGATTTGTTCTCCTCAGGGAGTTTTCTTATCTCTTTTTCCATCTGGCCAATTTTGCTTTTTAAAGCATTCTTCTCCTCAATAACTTTTTGAACTGTTTTATCCATTTGACCTAAGCTGGTTTTTAGCATGCTATTTTCTTCAGCATTTTTTTGGATTTCCTTGATTAGGCTGCTGACTTAATTTTCATGTTTTTCTTGCATCTCTCTTATTTCTTTTCCCAGTTTTTCTTCTAACTGCCTCATTTGATTTTCAAAGTCTTTTTTTCAGCTCTGTCATAGCCTGAGCCCAATTTCTGTTTTTCTTGGAGTCTTTAGATGCAGGAGCTTGTGCTTCCTCATCTTCAGACTGAGTATTTTGATCCTCCTTGGGCTCATATGCAAAATATTTCTCAATGGTGTTCCTCTTTTTTCTCTGCTTGCTCATTTTCCCAGCCTTAGCCTGTTTTGGGGGTGCTTCCTGAGCTTTTGGGACACTCCTACAAAGGTCTCAGTGTGTGAGGCTCTGTCCTCTTTCCTGGTCTATGAATGACCATATGCACCCCCATCTGCCAGGGGGCTGAGGTAGCGGGGCCCCTGCTGTTCCATGGGGGGCCTAGATTGCGATCAGGGTCTGAATGTGGTCAGAACCCCAACCTCCTGTTCCAGGGGCAGAGGACAGAGCTCTGCAGTCTGTCTCTTCACCCCCCTCCCTAGGTTCAATGGGCTTATGCCCTGGGGGCTCCTGCTTACTGGCTCCACCTGCTTCTGTTCCTGGAACTCTACTGCTCTTGCCACACTGCTCTCTGTGTGCTCTGAGGGCTGGGCTTCACGTGCTTGCTCTGGCAGAGGTCCCCCCGCTGTTCCCCCAATTTGTGCCTGGTGCTCCCTGGGGTGGAGCTCAAGAAACTCCCCTGCTGCTGTGAGCCATGGGTCCCAGTGCCCTGGGGCTGCTTCCGGGAGGCTGAAGTTCTTTCGCTCTGACTGGCCACCCCTCCAACCCCGGGGAGCAGAGCCTTTCTGCTCTTTTCCAGATTACCTTGAGTAGGAGAACTGCCTCACTGGGTCCCTCCGTGGGTTCTGTCTCTCGAAAATTTAGTTAGTCCTTAGCTTATGAGTTTTATGAGAGAGTGCCTAAGAGACTTTCCTCTCTTGTTGCCATCTTGGCTCCACCCCCATATAATATTATCTTTTATATCTAAATCATGCACCCATTTTGAGTTTATCCTGGTACAGAGTGTGAGATATTGGTTTAATCCTACTTTCTGGGGGGCAGCTAGATAGTGCAGTGGATAGAGCACCAGCCCTGGAGTCAGGAGTACCTGGGTTCAAATGTGGTCTCAGACACTTAATAATTACTAGCTGTGTGGCCTTGGGCAAACCACTTAACCCCATTGCCTTGAAAAAAACTAAAAATAAAAAATAAAAAAAATAATTCTACTTTCTGCCAATTTTCCCAGCAGTTTTTATCTAAGAGTGAATTCTTATCCCAGAAGCTGGACCCCGAGTTTATCAAACAGCAGATTACTATAATCATTTCCTTCTGTCTCTATTGCACCTCTTCTATTCCACTGATCCACCATTCTATAATCTTAGATCTGGTAAAGCTAAGATGCCTTCTTTTGCCTTTTTTTTTAGTTTTTGCAAGGCAATGGGGTTAAATGATTTGCCCAAGGTCACCCAGCTAGGTAATTGTTAAATGACTGAGGCTAGATTTGAACTCAGGTCCTCCTGATTCCAGGGTTGGTGCTCTATCCACTGTACCACCTAGGTGCCCCTTTTGCCTTTTTTAAAATTATTAAATCCTTTGATATCCTTGACTTTTTGTTTCTCCGTATGAATTTAGTTACAAATTTTTCCTAGCTCACTAAAGTAATTTTTTGCAAGTTTGGACTGACATTAAATAGTTTAATTTAGGCAGAATTATCATTTTTATTATATTAGCTCATCCTAGCCAAGAGCAGTTGATATTTGCCCAGTTATTTAGATTTGATTTTATTTGTGTGAAAAGCATTTTATTGTTGTTTTCATAGAGTTTCTGATTTTGCCTTGGCAGGTAGACTCCCAAGTATTTTATGCTGTCTGAAGTTATTTTAAATGAGATTTCTCCTTCTATCACTTGCTGCTGTATCTTGATTTATGTGGGTTTATTTTATATCCTAGGACTTTGCTAAAGTTGCTAATTGTTTCTAGTAGTTTTTTTAGATTATTATTTAGGGTTCTCTAGGTATACCAACATGTCATCTGCAAAGAGTGAGAGTTTTGTTTCCTCCTTCACAATTCTAATTCCTTTAATTTCTTTTTCTTCTCTTATTGCTGAAGCTAACATTTCTAATACAATATTGAATAGTAGTGGTAATAATAGGCATCCTCATTTCACCCTGATCTTATTGGGAATGCCTTCAGCTTATCCCCATTGCATATAATGCTTATTGATGGTTTCAGATAGATACTGTTTATCATTCTAAGGAACAATCCATTTATTCCTCTCTAGAGTTTTTAGTAGGAATGAGTTCTGTGTTTTGTCAAAGGCTTTTTCAATATCTATGAAACAGTCAATCATCATGACATTTTCCCTAATATTGAACCAACCCTGCATTCCTGAAATAAATCCTGCTTGGCCATAGTGTATTATCCTAGTGATAACTTGCTGTAATAGCTTTGCTAATATTTTATTTAAGATTTTTGTTCCATATTCATTAGGGAAAGTGGTCTATAATTTTCTTTCTGTTTTGACTCTTCCTGGTTTAGATATCAGCACCATATTGGTGTCATAAAAGGAATTAGGTAGAGTTCTGTCTTCACCTATTTTTCTAAATAGTTTACACAGAATTGGAACCAATTGTTCCTTAAACGTTTGATAGGATTCACTTGTGAATCCATCTGGTCATGGAGATTTTTTCTTGGTGAGTTCATTGATGGCTTGTTGAATTTCTTTTCCCAAGATAGGGTTATTTAGGTATTTAATTTCCTCTTCTTTTAATCTGGGCAACTTATATTTTTGAAAATATTCTCCATTTCACTTAGATTATCAAATTTATTAGCAAAATAGTTCCAAATTATTTTAATTTCCTACTCATTGGTGGTGAGTTTACCTTTTTTCATTTTTGATACTAGTAATTTGATTTTCTTCTTTTTTTAAAATCAAATTCACAAAAGGTTTGATCTATTTTATTGGGGTTTTTTTCATAAAACCAACACTTGGTTTTATTTATTACTTCTAGAATTTTCTTGCTTTCAGTTTTTAGAATTTCTAATTTGGTATTTAATTAGGGGTTTTTAATTTGTTCTTTTTCTAATGTTTTTAGTTGTATGCTTAGTTCATTGATTTGCTCTTTCTCTCTTTTATTCATGTAAACATTTAGAGATATAATATATCCCCTAATAACTGTTTTGGCTGTATTCCATAAGTTTTGGTATGTTGCCTCATTATTGTCATTGTCTAGGGTGAAATCATTAATTCTTTACATAATTTGTTGGTTTGATCCACTCATTCTTTAAAATGAGGTTATTTAGTTTCCAATTAGCTTTAGGTCTATCTCTTCATGGCCTATAATTACATTTGATTTTTATTGCATTATGGTCTTCCTTTCTGCAATTGATTATGAGGTTTTTATGCCCTAGTACATGGTCAATTTTTGTGTAGGTGCCATGTACTGCAGAAAAAAAGCATATTCAGGGTGGCTAGGTGGTGCAGTGGATAAAGTACTGACCCTGGAATCAGGAGTACCTGGGTTCAAATCCAGTTTCAGACACTTAATAATTACCTAGCTGTGTGGACTTCACTTAACCCCATTTCCCTTGCAAAAACTTAAAAAAACATATATTCCTTTCTATCTTGTTCAATTTTCTCCAAAGGTCTATCATGTCTAGGTTTTCTAAAATTCTATTTAATCTCCTTAATTTCCTTCTTGTTTATTTTATAATTAGATTTGTCTAAATCTGAGAGTGGGAGGTTGAGGTCTCCCACTAGTAGAGCTCTGCTGTCTGTGTCTTCCTGTAGCTCTTTCAACTTCTCCTCTAAGAATGTGGATGCTATATCATTGGGTACATATATATTTAGTATTGAAATTACTTTATTGACTATAGTACCTTTTGGGAGGATATAGTTTCCTTCCTTATCTCTTTTAATGCTATCTATTTTTGCAGCTGCTTTGCCTGAGATACGGATTGCTACCCCTGCTTTTTACACTTCAGCTGAAGCAAAATATATTTTGCTCCAACCTTTTACCTTTGCTCTTTATGTATCTCTCTGCTTCAAATGAGTTTCTTGTAAGTAGCATGTTGTACGATTCTGGTTTTTAACCCTTCTGCTATCTGCTTCTGTTTTATGCAAGAGTTCTTCCCATTCACATTCAAAGTTATAATTGCTAACTCTTTATTGTCCTCCATGCTATCTTTCCTCTGTATTTCTCCCCCTTATCCTTATTTCCCAGTATTTTGCTTCTGAATACCACTTCCTTCAGAGTGTTTCCCCCTATATCTAACTTTTCTCCCCTTTCTTTCCCCTTTCCCTTTGTCCCTTCCTTATTCCTTTCCTTCTGTCAGTTCCTCTTTTCCTCCCCGCCTACCCCTTTCCCCTCTTAATACTTGAAAGGTAAGATAAATTTCTAAACTCAACTAACTGTATATGTTAATTCTTCTTTAAGCCAAATCTGATGATAAGATTCAGGCAGTTTTCATTTCCTCCCTTCTTCTTTATTTCAATAGGTCCTTCGCACCTCTTCATGTGATGTAATTTACCCTGTTCAATCTCCTCCATCCTCCTATCTCTTTACTTTCCCACCTTTTTAAGGAGATTTTATTTTTAAGTCATTCTATCAGAGTCATGGACAAGTCATGAATGTCATTATTTCTGGTTAAGTATTTTCTCTTAAATAGAGTTACAATCTCAAGAGTTATGAGAATCTTTTCTCCCAATGGGGATATTGTCTGTTTCATCTTATTGGATAACAGTTTTTTTTTCTTTACCCCTTTCTACTTTTTCATGTATCTCTTGAGTCTTGTTTGAAGTCTAAATTTTCTGTTTAGCTCTGATCTTTTCATTAGGAAAAGTTGAAAGTCTCCTATTTTGTTAAATGTCCATCTTTTCCCCTGGAAGAATAGGCTCAGTTTTGCTTGATAGTGAATTCTTGGCTGCATTCCAAGGTCCCTTGCTCTTAGGAATATCATATTCCAGTCCCTCCAATCCCTTAATGTTGATGCAGCCATGTGTAATCCTTACTATTGCTCCTTGGTATTTAAATTGTTTCTTTCTGGCTACTTGCAGGATTTTCTCTTTAATCTGATAGTTCTGGAGTTTGGCTATATTATTCCTTGGTTTTCATTTTGGGATCCCTTTCAGGAAGGGATTGATGTAGTCTTTCAATAATTATTTTGCCTTCTGGTTCCATGATATCAGGGAAGTTCTCTTTCACTATATCCTGGAGTACAGATCCAAGCTTTTTTCTCCTCAAATTTTCCAGGAAGCCCAGTGATTCTTAAATTGTCTCTTCTGGATCTATTCTCCAGGTCAGTTGTTTTGCCCAATGTGGTATTTTATATTTTCTTCTATTTTTTCATGTTTTTTTGGTTTTGTTTAACAGATTCTTGTACCATGAAATCATTAGTTTCCACAGATTTCAATCTCTCTTTTTTATTTTTTTCAATTTCTCTTTTAAAGCATTTTCTTCATTTACCATTTGCAACTCCTTTTCCAATTAGCCAATTCTATTTTTGAAGGAGTTTTCCATTTGCCCAATGTGGTTTTGAGGGAAACATTTTCTTTTTGCCCTTGTCATTTTGAAGGATTTCTTTTCTTGTTGCAGGATGTTAATTTTCTCTTGCAAAATGTTAATTTTCTCTTGCATTTCTTTACCCAGTTTTTCCATTTGACTTTTAAACTCCTCCCTGATCTCTTCTAAGAAGTCTTTTTGGGCAGGAGACCAATTCACATTCTCCTCTGAAACAGTAATCCTCACTGAATTAGGAGCATTGTCTTCAAAGTAACATTCAACAGATCCCCCACTTTCCAGTGGTCTTTCTTAATTTTCCTAGGATATTGTGTTGGGGGAGGGGCTGGTTCACAGACCTGCAGTGTTAAGATCCCTAGAGGCTTTGCTCACTGGGTTTAGGAACTCCAAGAGGGCCAGCCAGTAAGGGATGCTAAACACTTTCTCTGGAGAATCTGTCACCTTGATTAGTGGCCCACTCCCTATGCCTGGGGTGGGGGTGGGGGGTGCAGCAGGTCCTGGGTTATCTTCAAACAATGTGGGCTGGGCCCTCGGACTATATAGTTAATCTACTTAATCCTTAATCAGCCCTGGGGGAGATCTGCAGGTCCACATCTGAGCCTAGGGAGGTGCGGGAAGCTCTTATTGTGTTTGTTCCAGGGAGAGTAACTTTCTACCATAGGAATGGGGGGAGAGGACTTTACTAGAAACATGGGGACTCATGGCCCTGGTATTCCAGACCAACTGAATTGATCCAATAGTTGACCAGTCACTGGGCTGGAACTCTCTTGCCCACTGCACTGGAGTTCTCCCTTCCACTGCTCACACAGCCAAACCTTCCTTGGCTGTTCACAGGTTAGTCCCTGGGCCTCATTGTACCATCCCTGCACTGGGTATTTGCTCTCTGCCACCAGCTCACCATACTCCCCTGTGACAGACCTTGTTATGCAATGTTCTCCTAGATTCTTCTCTGGGTTCTGTGGATCCAAATTCTGTTAAGAAGCTTGGTTCATGTTAGTTCTGAGGGAAATCCAGGTGAACTTAAGACAGTGCATGGTTTCTCTCTGCCATCTTGGCCACAAGTCCCTCAGAGCTACTATTTGGGTGTGAAATCTGCTGAGTTCTCTTGCAACAAGGACTACTGGATTTTGTGTTGTCTATAAATGTGCACACATTCCATGTACTGATGATGAGTGGAATCTTTGAAGAAGTTTTTGTGCATGTTTTTGTGTTTCAATTACAAGATTAGAGCCCCACCTACTGTGGTAATCAGGCCAGGGTTGGGTAAGCAGACAATTTTGGGGGCATCTTTTCTAGCTCATTCCTCACACCAGGAGGTGAGAGCAATATGATCCTTAGAAGATTGCTCAGACACCCAGGGGGGTTGCTGAATCCCCCCCTGTTGCTTCCAGTGAGGAAGTAACCCATTGACCTGGACTACCTATGACTATAGCTCCCAGTATATACACACCTGATGCTTCATCACTTGCCTGGCACCATAGGACTTTGAGATAGGAATAATAAAAAGGTTTGGGTGATATCTTTTGATTTGTGCATAAATTGGATTTAAGTGAAGAAGAGTTGTACAAAATTGTCGGCTTTACTCTCTCTTCCAGAGTGATCAGAATTCAGAGTCAAGACAAATGGCAGTTGCTCTAGATACAGTGAATGACCTTAGCATCTTTGATATCTAACCAAATTTTAAGAGTTCAACAGCACCTGTTTTTCAGCTGCCTTCATGGTTGTTGGAACAACTTGTCCTCATTCACCCATTCCAGCTTTCTTCATATGCGTGGGTTAGGCATTCCTCTTAACTCACAGATAGGCTTGAGACCCCCTTGTTTACCTCAATTTGGTTTAACCTTCTAGCTGAAATAGTTTACCAGGGTGTTAACCCTATGTATGCTACAGCTTCTTGGAGCCACAGATAAGAGATGACTCAGGTGGAAAGCATCCCTGAAAAGAACATGGCAGCCTTCACACCAGAGTTACTAGTCTTCATTGAACACACAGGGTTGCTGGGAGGATCAAATGAGAAAATATTTATAAAGTTCTTAGCACACTGATCAAAACATTGTAGGTGCTTAATAAAGGCTTATTCCCTTCCTTTTCTTTTTTAAAAAAAATATTTATTTATTTATTTATTTGTTTATTTAGAATTCCACAACCTTTCCCTCAATATTTTCCCCTCTACTCCCCACAGAAGGCAGTCCTAGTCTTTAAATTGTTTCCATGGTATGCATTGATCCAAGTTGAATGTGATAACAGAGAAATCATATCCAAAATAGTCTTTGGTCTCTGTTCAAACTCCACAATTCTTTATACATTGCCAAAATATTCTTGTTTAAAAGAAAACAGAATAACCCCTCCCCCACAAAAATATGGAACCTCATGAGAAATAAAATAAAAGAAAGAGAAAAAAATTTGTTTCAGTCTGTGTTCTGCTCCCATCAGCTCTGTCTTGGGTGGATTGCATTCTTCATCATAAGTCCATCACAGAAGCCACCCCCATACTTTTTCCACAGTTGCCACCACTAACTGTAACTCCTCCATCCATTCCTCTGCACTACGATATACTATATTCTCTCTCTCTCTCCCTTCATCCCATCCCTCCTCTAAAATATGCTGTAGGGTAGCCAGGTGGCACAGTGGACAAAGCACCAGCCCTGGGGTCAAGAAGCCACCAAGCCCACAAACCACCCCAGAGACCCAGCAAGCATCTGGCCCTGTGGTCCCGGACAGGCCACCCAATCCCAGCACCTTGAAAAAATTAAAAAAGATAATGCATTATATCTGACTATTCTCTCACATGATCTACCCTCTCCTCCATCACCCACATCCCCCCCCTTTCCCCATCCCCCTCTCTCCTCCTTACTCCAGATGTCTATACCCTATTGAGGGTGCATGCTGTTTTCCTCTCTGCCCCCTTCCATATCATTACAAAATCTCATTGCAAAAAAATGTCCTTTATATGAAGTATCTTAGCCTATTCCACCTCTCCTTTCTCCTACTTCCAGTACATTTCCCTTTTAGCCATTGACTCCATTTTTACATTATATCTTCAAATTCAGCTCTTTCCTGTGCTTCATCTATAAAAGTTCCTTCTACCTGCTGTATTAAATGAGAAGGTTCATACAAATATTATCAGTATCATCATTCCATGCAGGAATATATGCAGTTCATCATCATTAAGTCCCTCATAATTTATCCTTCTCCTCTGCTCTCTATGCTCCACCCGAATCCTGTATTTGAAGGTGAAACTTTCTGTTCAGCTCTGGTCATTTCAACAGGAACATTTGAAATTCCCCTGTTTCATTGAAAGTCCATATTTTCCCCTGGAAGAGGATGTTCAGTTTTTCTGGGTAGTTGATTCTCAGTTGCAAGCTCTGCCTTCCAGAATATTATATTACAAGTCGTACAAGCTCTTAATGTAGTTGCTGTGTGATACTGTGTGATCCTGACTACAGTTCCACGATGTTTGAATTGTGTCCTGGATGCTTGTAATATTTTCTCTTTGACTTAGGAGTTCTGGAACTTGGCTATAATATTCCTGGGGGTTGTTTTATTTTGGATCTCTTTCCAGGGGAGATTGGTGGATTCTCTTAATTTCTATTTTGCCCTCTGCTTCTAGGATATCAGGGCAATTTTCCTGTAGGAATTCTTTAAAAATGAGGTCAAGGCTCTTTTCCTGATCATAACTTTCAAGTATCCCAGTAATTTTTAAATTATCTTTCCTGAATCTGTTTTCAGATCAGTTGTTTCTTCAATGCAATGTTTTACAATTTCTTCTAATTTTTCATTCTTTTTGTTTTGAAATATTGTGTCTTGATTTCTCATAAAAGTCATAAAGCTTCCTTTAGCTTCATTCTACATCTGAAGGATTTGTTTTCCCCAGAGAGCTTTCTCATCTCCTTTTTCATCTGGCCAATTCTGCTTTTTAAAGCATTCTTCTCCTCAATAACTTTTTTTTTTAGGTTTCTGAAAGGCAAATGGGGTTAAGTGGCTTGCACAAGGCCACACAGCTAGGTATTTATTAAGTGTCTGAGGCTGGATTTGAACTCAGGTACTCCTGACTCCAGGGCTGGTGCTCTATCCCTGCACCACCTAGCTGCCCCTCCTCAAGAACTTTTTGAACTGTTTTATTCATTTGACCTAAACTGGTTTTTAACATGGTATTTTCTTTTCTTTTTTTTTTAAGGTTTTTTTTTTGCAAGGCAATGGGGTTAAGTGGCTTGCCCAAGTCCACACAGCTAGGTAATTATTAAGTGTCTGAGGCCATATTTGAACTCAGGTACTCCTGTCTCCAAGACCAGGGCCTTATCCACTGTGCCACCTAGCCACCCCTAACATGTCATTTTCTTTAGCATTTTTTGGATCTTCTTGACTAAACTGCTGACTTTATTTTCATGTTTTTCCTGCATCTCTTTCATTTCTTTTCCCAATTTTTCTTCTATCTCCCTTAGTTAATTTTCAAAATCTTTTTTGAGCTCTATCATAGCCTGAGCCCAACTTCTATATTTCTTGGAGTCTTTAGATGCAGAAGTTTGTACTTCATCTTCAGAATGAGTATTTTGATCCTCCCTGGGATCATAGACGAAGTATTTGTCAATGGTCTGGTTCCTCTTTTTTTCTTTGTTCACCCATTTCCCCAGCCTGTACCTGGTTTTGGGATGTTTCCTGAGCTTTTTAGTATTATTGGGACACCCCCCCCATCATGGACCTCAGTGTTTGAGGTTCTGACTGCTCTCCAAAGCACATTCCTCTGCCACAGGGCTGAGATTGGGGGTCCCTGTTTTATGGGGGGCCTAGATTGCCATTAGGATCTGAATGTGGTCAGAGCCCCAGAGTTCTGTTCCAGGGACAGAGGATTGACCTCGAAAGTCTCCCTCCCCTACCTTTGGTGGGTTGAGCACTTAGGGTGTAGTTGCCTGAAGGCTCCTGCTTGCTGGCTCCTGCTTCCATTTCCTGGATTTGAGTGAGCTGACTGCCACAACTGACCTGAGGGCCTGGGATTTGGGCTCGCTCTGGCAGAGGTCTCCCCACTGATCCTCCAAGTTGTGCCTGCTGCTCCCCAGGGTGCAGATCAGGAAACTGCTTCTGCTGCCGAGAGCCATGGGCCCCAGGTACTCTGGGGCTGTTCCCGGGAAGCTCAAGTTTTTTCACTCTGGCGGGCTGCCCCTCTAACCCTGTGGAATGGAGTTTTTCCACTATTTTCTAGGTTACCTTGGGCTGTAAAATTGCCTCACTGGATCTTTCTGTAGGTTCTGTCTCTCAAAAATTTAGTTAGAGTCATATTTTTAAGATTTTTGAAATATTTTGGAGAGTGCAGCTAGGAGAGGCTCTTCTCCTGCCGCCATCTTGGCTCTGCCCCAGGAATCCCTTCCTTTTCTTAATAAATATGCATAGTCAAACAAAATCAAATTGACCATATCTAAAAAATACACATCTCATTCTGCAATCTGAATCCATCACTGTCTGTCAGGAGGTGTCAAACATGCTTCAGCACAGATCATGATATGGAGTAATGGTTAGTCATTGCATTGATCAGAGTTCTTAAGACCTTCAAAATTGTTTGTTTTTACGGTGTTTTTGTTATTGTATTAATTATTCTCCTAGACTTGTTCTAAAACTGTCCCTTTTTATCATTTCTAATGGTGCAGTAGTAGTCCATTCCATTCACATACTTATAAATTTATTGCTTCCCATTTTCCAGCCATTTCCCAATTGAAGTATATACCTACTTGGTTTATAGTTCTTGGCTATTACAAAAAGAGCTGCTGTAAATATTTTTGTCTATCTGGGTCCTTTTCCTTTTCTTTTGTCTCTTTGGGAAGGCACAGCCAAGTTTCTAAGGTGGGAACTGAAATACTTTTGGGGTCAGGGCATCCCAGGTCCAGGGAGGGGATGCTCATGCTACTCCAATTGGGAGAAAAGCACCCTATTACAATTTATCTAGCTAACATCTCAATGTATCTGGTAGATTCATAGAATGACATGATCTTTGCAAAACAAAAAACACTTTCTCTCTATTCCAAAGAGGTAGGCCGTTGGTGTAGTCTGGACAGAGGTCTTAGTCAGATGTCTATGCTATTGAATGAAGCTCCTTGTGAGTTAATAGAAGTCCCTCAAAAGTGTCTGAAACTAGAAACGTCCCTATTTTTGAGCTTAAAAAACAGCTAAGAGGCTGGATGCCAAACTTCAGGCTGAGTGAATTTTTATGGCTGCAGTTGTAAACTTATGAAATTAGGGGTTTAAAATGGAAATGCTGACACAATCTTTGCACTCAGCATAGTGGCCTGCTCAGTGCTGCTAAGGGCAGCTACTTAGGACCTCTTCTGCTGTACTAGGTCATCTCCTTGCCCAGTTTTCTTCCCTTCATGGCCTCTTTTCCCTCCCTGTCTAGAGGTTCTCCCCAAGCTTCCCTTCCGCCCAGCTGGCAGATGGAGACCAGACATGGCTGTCTGGGGCTTACCAGCCACAGCAGGCCTCGGTTGGCTGCAGAGCATAGTCTGGGAGACAGGAGGCACTTCCTAACATTAGAGCTCCTAAGACTGTGTCCCTGTGTCCCAGCCAGGTCCTGCTTGTTGTCCAAGCCCTTCCAAGTGGCACTGTACTCCTGCTGCCTTGCCTAAGCATCTCTGCTGACTGCCAGATGGATCGGAGGCCAACCACCAGCACCTCCTATGATTCCCCACCCCTTTTTCAAGCAGAATTGCACATTTCTGAAGTCACCAGGGGCTCCTAATGGAATTTATAAGGGCTCTGAGATTGGGTTTATTTTGCACCCCCACTATAGAAAAATCCCATCCTAAGATGGCAGCCAATTTTATTCCTCATTGGCCAACTAGGTGACAGGGAAAAGGTTATCAATGAGGAGCTATTCCATCTTCTTGTCTTGTTTGTTATGATAAAGTTTGGGGAAAGGGAATTAGTTTGTAAATCTGGAGAGGGAAACTAGAACTTCTGTAGGGTATATATATATATGGTGGGGGAGATAAAAGGAAAAAAGGAGAGAACCAGTGGCATTCATAGTGCTGGAGGAGTAACTATTGAAACAAAGATTTAGAGATGAAAGGAATCTTAAGGGTCATTTAGTGATCCCCTTAGTTTTACAGATGTGAAAACTGGATATAGTGTTGAGAAGGAGGGTTTTGACATGGGAAAATACAGATTCCTAAACCTAAAAAAGGTTGGATCTTCCTTGTACCTACAGCTTGTAAGAAGTGTGTGTATATATATATATATATATATATATATATATATATATATATACAAAAAAAGAAATTCAAATGAGTTTACTAGCCTTATTATCTTTCTTGTCCCCCCCCCCCCCCGATAGTTTTAGTGAGTCTTTCTTAGGTGAAATCTTTTGAAAACATTTTGACTCAAACTTGTAATTTCTTTAATTTAAAAACAACTAAGTGAATGCCAGAAAAACAAACAAATAGATTAGAAAATACATTTTCAGAAATTCACAACAAAATGTACTTAGATTGCATGTACTCTCTTTTAGCCTGGAGGCCTGGAGTTTTTTTCTTGGATTTCCTTAAGTTACTTTGTCATTTTTGGATTTTGTCCTTCATTTTTATGGCTGGGAAGTCATGCCTCTGGAATGTGCCAAGCACTGCTCCATCCTTCAGCTACCCACCATATATTCTGGATAATCTTTTGTCTAATTCTCCTCATACTTTTGCTTGTATTGCAATCTAGAACCTCAAATGAACAATTAAATCAATTAACAAATATTTATTAAGCACCTATAATGTTCCACTGTGCCTTAAGGCACTAGGGATTCAAAGATGAGAAATTAAACAAATTAAACAAAATTAAAAATTAGATTCAGGGTAGAAATTTTACATGTACACATATAAGCCTTATTTAATTAAATAGAATTGAAAGTGCCAACAATTAGAAAAATCAAGGTAGTACCTAAGTTGAACCTTAAAGAAATATAAATACATTCTCTCTCTTGAGAGGAAGGGATAAGAAGGGAGGTCATTTATGCATGGAGGATGTAATCATAGCCAAGTAGAGAGACTTGATTTGGAATAAATTAGTTCACTTCTAGATCCCAAAGAGTAGAAATACAGCCTCACAGCATCTTAAAACTAACTCTTTAGGACTTGTTGATCAATCCACGAACCATCTATATTATGCACAAAAAATATTCAAGAAATAATCATGCCATTGGTGGTCACTCAATATTTGGTTGTTTTTTCTGATCCCCAAAGTGGTACATGCGGTAGGTTCAGAGAATTATAGCCTTATCTAGAATGCAGGTCTGAACTGTTTTGGTTCAGTTTTGGTTCAGTTTGGTTCAGTTCAAATGGTAGTTTCCATTGTTATGTTATATGTACTGGAAGTATCAGCAATGCTCTCATTTATCTATCATTCTAACTACTTCTATCTTCTTGTTTGAGAGGGGCAGCATGTGAACAGATTATATCATATAGATGGGAGGGATGGCCTTATGGGTGATTTAATCTAACTCCTTGATCCAATACCTGAAGAGATTGAGGCCCAATTGGATTAAGTGACTTGCCTAAAGTCACACAATAGTAGATCTGAGACTTGAAACTAGTATCTAATTTTTTAATTAAAAAAGGGTTAAAATATCTTCAGTATACTTTTGCTTAAGAAATTCCTAAATTCTTCTAGAAAATAGAAATTTCTATAATATTTTGAGGAAATTCTACTGGAAAAGACTACAATAAGTGAAGTTTTGATAGTTAAAAGAGATAAAGTCTCAATTAGCCATAATTATGCATTCATTCTCCTTGTGTGCTGAATAAAAATACTCAAATATGAGCCTAATAGTCTCCTCTGTTGGGGGAGGAAAGACAGAAGATTTATTTTCTACCTTTATATCTCATGTTTAGGTCAATTTCACATGGTGCTATTGGTGGTTAGTCTGGCAGAGTGAATAGAGTGCTGAGTTTGGTATTAGGAAAACCTGAGTTTAAATCCTGCCTTTTGTACTACCTCTGTGACCTTGGACATAATACTTAACCTTTGAGCCCATCAAACAACACCATAGAGCTTAGCAATCTGGGGTAATAGAAAGAGTGCTAGATTTGCAGTGGAAAGGCCTGGGTTCAGAACTCAACTTTGTCCCTTACCACCTTAATTTCTCCAGTCCTCAGGTTTCTCACCTTCAGAATTAGAGTGTTTATGTAGATAACTTATAAAGTTCTTTTTGGCCCTAAATCTGTGATTCTCTGATGCATTAAATCAAAGACCAGACTGCCATCTGCTTTAAAGGAGGAGCCCCTTCCTCTCCAATCAATCAACAAACATCTATTAGGCTCTTACTATACTTGGGCTACATATGGAAGTTACAAAGAAGAAACATTCCCTGTCCTCAACGAGCTTACTCTCTTGGGAGAAACAAATTCCACAAAGATATATGCAGGAACAATCAGGGTAGAATGGGAGGTCAGTATCATATGTAAGAGATAGTTAGTAGGCAGTATAATAAGACCACAGAATTATATGAAAGGATATATAAGTGATATATAAGAAGTCTGGAAAGATAGGAATATGGTGGATTGCAAAGAGCTATCAATGAAAAACAGAGAAGTTTATACTTGGCTCAGAAGTCAATGGAGTTTACTGAGATGGAGGAGAGGATGACTATGCCTTGGTCGTGGGATAGAGGATGGATTGAAGTGGAGAGAGGCTTTGAGACAGAATCCAACCAGGAGACTATTGCAACAGTCCAAGAGAGAGGTGATTAGTCCTACACCAAGATGGTTGTTGAGTGAGTTAAAGAAAAAGGAGTTGTTTGAGAGAGATGTCATGGAGAAAAAAATTACAGGATCTGGCATTTGACTGTATATATGGAGTGAATGAGAGTGAGGAATCAGGGATAAGACAAGTTCTGAACCTGAGTGACAGAAAGGATTTCAGTACCCTTAACAAAATATGGCACATCTGAAGAGGAGTGGGTTTTGGGGAAAAGATGATGAGTTATGTTTTGACTTGTATCTTTTGAGATGCCTGTGGAGTCATTTTATTGGAAATGTCTAATAGGTAGTTGGTGATTTAGTACTAGAACTCAGGAATAAGACTAGGGCTGAATAATTATTTGCACATTCCATGCAACTGATAAGCTCATCAAGTGAGAAAATATAAAGAGAAAAAGAGAAGAAGGCCTAGGCCAGAATCTTGAGGTATACTTTCAGGTGGTGAGTGCAACACGGATGAAAATTCAGCAAAGGAAACTGAAAAGGAGTGGTCAGATAGGTAGGAGGAGAGGCAAGATGGAGCAGAGTCACAGAAACCTAGAAAAGAGAGTATCCAACCAGAAGAAGGAGACAGTCAATTGCTGCAGAAAGATCAAGAAGGAGGAAGACAGAAAAAGCTATAGGTCAAAGTTAAGGAATAATTGCTCATTTAGGGATTGCAGGATCTATTGTCTTTTTAGGGATACAGGAGAGTGTAGGTAGTAGGGAAGGAACTGGACAATGGGGAGAGGTTGGTGGGTGGAGGAAGGATGTGACAAATGGAATAATCTATTGGAGAAGTGATGAAATTGGCAAAGAGAAGGGTCCCATCTTCATCAGATCCTGGCATAAAGGAGTAGATAGTGTTGAATGATGTTAGGGATATATGAGATAAGGAAAAGAGAACAAGAGGGAGCCCAAGGGTGTTCACATAACAGGGGGGTTCAAGATTCTAGTGCCCTAATTCAGGTGGCATTCCTTAAAGACCCATGAAAACAGCAATAGCAGACATCAATTGTGAGCTGTCTTGTGCTTAGAAAGCCTATTCAGCAGATCATACTGCTGCCTTTGCAGTGAACTACTTATGAATAATAATCTGTGGGCTTTAGCAGAAGTATCTTTCATGACATCTCTGTAATGATGTTGTTGGAGGGGGGGAAAAGGAGTTATAAATCATCCCCCAAATCCTCTAAAGGTTGAGCAGTAAGTAGTGACTATTCATCTTCAGAACTCACTGGATTTACAAGTTTATCCTTAAATAGGTTCATGACTGAGAATAAGCCTCATTAATCTTAATCATATCAATCTGCATCCTCCAGTAAAGTCCGGGTCAGCCACAACTGCTATCAGAGACAGCCAGGACAGACTTCAGACAAGAATGCACTCACTTTACACACACACACACACACACACACACACACACACACTTTGACTAGATAAGGGCAGCAGATTTCTTAGAAGAGATTCATTGGAGACACAAGTCATCCCAATAACGACAATAACTCGAGAGAAGATCCCAGAGCCAAACACACAGCTAATAAAACCACAGAGGTGCAGGGTCAGTCCAGAGTTAACCGCAGAGTAGTCCAGAATATTACTAGCTCTGTTTTTAAAAAAATCAACCAAAAAACCCAAACAGAAACCTCATGCATTCAGAGAAGCCAATTTTTGGTCCCCATGGATAAGACAAACTTCTCCCAAGAGAAAGGGACTGACTGGTTTCACCAGGAGAACATAATTTTGAGGCCTTGACTTAGGACAGAAAACATGGAGAAGTATCCAGAAATTCCATTGGCAAGGTAGTTGCTTTTTTTAATGTGGTTTTTTTTAAGCTTATGATAGGAGTCTAAAAGATCCAACCTGACTGGTGGAGTGAAAAAGAATAAATTGTCACACAATGGCAATTAGTTAAACCAATGTTTCCTAACCTTTTCCATACTCTTACATATGTATAACTTGCCAAATAGTCTAGGATCATTCAACTTAAACACAGAGGAGACCCTAGAGACCAGAGAATACTTCTTAATTTTTGTGTCACAGACCATTTTGTCAAACTGGTGAAGCCTATGGGCAGCCTTCTCAAAATATTATTTTTTCCAATAAAATAAAATATATTACAAAGGAAACTGATTTTTAAAAATATGTTTAATAAAGTATCTAAAAATTCACAACTTCCCCACCCCCCCCACAATCTGTCCAGAGACCATCTTGAGAGTTTGTGGGCCCCACAATCTATAATCTAGGGTTATGTCATTCTTCTGATCAAAAGCCTTTGTGACTCCCAGTTACTTTTGGGATAAAATACAAATTCTTCATCCTGGCATTTAACTCTCCTCAAGTCTGGTCCAACCAAGCTTATTTTGCATTACTTTCCTTCACACATGCTATATCCCAGACAAACTAGACAATCTGTTATTTCTTTTTTTTTTTTAGGTTTTTGTTTTGTTTTGTTTTTTGCAAGGCAAATGGGGTTAAGTGGCTTGCCCAAGGTCACACAGCTAGGTAATTATTAAGTGTCTGAGACTTGAACCCAGATTTGAACCCAGGTACTCCTGACTCTAAGTCTGGTGCTTTATCCACTACGCCACCTAGCCACTCCCAATCTGTTATTTCTTAAACTCAACATTGTATCTCCTGCTTTTATATCTTTACATGTCTAGAATTTACTCTTATATTGTATTATATATGAGAATATCTTATAAAATTCTTATTATATATAACATTATATTACATATATTATATAAGAGCATATCTCTTAAAATGCTTATCTTCATTTGAGACTCATTCAACCTATTTATGAAACTTCTCTTGATCCTCCCAGTTGTTAATACTCTCTCCTTCCTCAAATTAACTTGAATTTATTTATTTGTGCATGTGCTATTTTCTTGACCCAATAGAATATAAGCTTCTGGTGGGGGGGGGGGGCAGGGACCTTCCTTCCCTCTTCTCTTCCTTCCTTCCTTCCTTCCTTCCTTCCTTCCTTCCTTCCTTCCTTCCCTCCCATTCCCTTTCTTTGTCATATTGTCTTTTACATAGTAGTTATTTAACAAATGTTTGTTGAATTTAAATTCTCTAGTCTAATCTACTTATTTTATAGATGAAGAAATAGACACAGAGAAAGGAAAAGACTTGCCCAAGGTCACATAAACATATAAACTGGAAAGTGAACTTAGATACCTTATCTTTATATTCTTTCACACACACACACACACACACACACACAGACATCCCTTTCCACCTTTCTCTATTCACCTTCTGTTTGTTGTTTAGTCATTTTCAGTCATGTCTGACTCTTGGTGACTCTATTCAGAGTTTTCTTTGCAAAGATATTGGAATGATTTGTCATTTCCTTCCCCAGTTTGTTTTACAGATGAGGAAACTGAGGCAAACAGAGTTAAGTGACTTAACCATAGTTACACAACTAGCAAGTGTCTGAGAGCATATTTGAACTCAAGGAGATGAACCTTCCTGACTTCAGGTGAAACACTCTCTACTAAGCCTCCCTCCCTCCCCATCCCCCCAGCCCCCTCCCAGCCCCAAAGCCCTTGTTTTTACTGGTCAAAAATCTGCAGAGTAAAGTGAGGAGGGAAATATCAGGATTGAGATAAAGATATTAGATTAGGGAACTAAGATATTATTAGTAATTTAGGGATTATAAAATATATTGTATGATTTTGCTTTTGATTGTAGAACTGGGAGGACTTAGGCAATTTGTAGGTCATAGAGAAGGAACTAGCAATTTGATAGGGAGAGATTGGAGATCTTGATCCCAGATTGTTAGGAGACAATCTAAGGATGACCTTGTGACGTATTCAAGTGTCCAAAATCATGAGATGGGAAACAGTTGAGCTGTATCATTTCCATTTGGTCTTTGGTGAGTTTCTAACTTGTATTTGCCACATTCCAAACTTCCTCTCTTCTTAATGCCCACCTATAGATTCTGCCCATACCTCATATAGTACCAGTAGGAGTGACCTAATAGCAAATGGGAATGAACTAATGAATAAGTCAGTGATATGCTTTTATAATGTGCTTATTATATGCTACATACAGTGCAATGGACACATTATATAAACAAGCAAGAGAGTTCTTACCCTTAGGAACTTAGATTCTAAAGAGGGAAGATCACACAGGGGAGATAGGTTAGGGGGGATACTATGCCATGGTGGCAAAGTTTAGAAATGTTTGGGAAGTGGCTTGTTGGTCTGGTTCTGGGTAAGAGTAAAAAAAAAGCTCATCTATTAGAACCCAGGGTGCCAGGAGGGTCTGTTGCAAGGCAAATGGAAGGGTCTAGTGATCCTAAAGGCACATTTATAGAGTACATAGCAAGACCCAGGGTCCTTAGAGTGAATTAGAAGATCAAATGGCAATGGATGGCAGATTAATCAACAATCAAACAATCAGCCAGTATGTTAGGTACCAACAAGCTCTCTCTAGTTTCCATCTGCAGCTCTGATGGATATACTTTGACGTCCTCTCCTCTTCCCCTTTCTGATTTTTAGCTTCCTTTTGGGTGTTGTCTTCCCCCACTGGCATTCTAGGTGGATAGAGCATTGGACTTGGAATCAGAAAGACCTATCTTCCTGAGTTCAAATCCAGTCTCAGACACCTATTAGTTGTATGACCCTGGGAAAGTCACTTGACCCTATTTACCTCAGTTCGTCTTCTGGAAAAGGAAATGGCAAAGCAATTCCAGTGCCTTTGCTAAGAAAACCCCAAAATGGAGTCATGAAGAGTCAGACTGATTCAAATGACTGCACAACAACAACAACGTCTTCTATTAGATTGGAAATTCTTTGAGGGCAAAGACTTTTTTTTCTTATTGTTATCCCTGGTGCTAAGATTAGTAGGTGTTCAATAAATCTTTATTGAATTGAAACACAAAAATGAAACAAACCTTAGACATACAGAACTTGTATTCTACTGGGGGGAGACAACAAAGACATATGAAAATATTGATAGCATAAAGTTAACAAATACAAATATTTAAAAAGTAAGAAAATGCAAGTTAGTTTGGAAAGGAGGATGTTAGGAAATGTGGGGATCTGGAAGTGTTCAAGCTGCCTCTAAAGTGGAGGAGTTCTGGGCGGCTAGGTGGTACAGTGGATAGAGCACCGGCCCTGGAGTCAGGAGTACCTGAGTTCAAATCCGGTCTCAGACACTTAATAATTACCTAGCTGTGTGGCCTTGGGCAAGCCACTTAACCCCATTGCCTTGCAAAAAACTAAAAAAATGAATAAAATAAATAAAGTGGAGGGGTTCTGAGGGGGTGCCTTTCCGACAGGTGAGATAGTCACTTCAGGCACTGAATTGGAAATACTCGGTTCTTTCAGAACTCAGGCTCCACATAACATTATGCAAGAACATGTCTGCATTTCCCACAAAACATTTATTTGGCCCTTGTGCCCCAAAGGCCAGTGTTTATGCTTCAGAGGTTGTCCAATGTGGTCTGACATTTGTTATTCAGGAAATAAGACATCTCTATTGGTCAGATATCTATTGAGACATTTAACAATATGAAAATGATTATTTCACATTTACTAGTTCCTTTCCTCCTTGAGGTTTATGCTGTTTTACTACAGCTATTTTTCACAATGCCTCACTAGGTAAACTGTCTCACATAGAGAATGTATGTTATCAATCTTTTAGGCCCCCAAGGACTAGGCAAAGGAGGCTGGAAGTTCAGGCAAGAACTGGAATATGCTAGTCCTTAATTTCCCATTCAGGACTGAAGGCTCCTATTTTATTAGCTTTGGCAGTCAGATTCATTTCATGCTCCATACCTGAAGTCAACCCAGATGGAACCATGAGAGAATCTGGTGTATTTTAGAATCTAGTGGTAAGAAGAAAGAAAATCCTTATCAGGCACCTCCGTACACAGGGATTTGAAAAGAGGCTAGACCATAAAATAGAACTTAGCCAGAACACCACCAAATCCATAGGACCTATAAATCTGAGCTCTGGAAAGAAGGATAAATGACTAGTACCCTAGGGAAAGTGATGGCTGAAACTCAAGGAGGTGACCCAGCTACTGTAATATCAGAGATGCTGATTTCAGTCTGAACTTTTTTTTTAGGTTACTCCTCTTTAGTAAGAGCTGAAGATGTTGGATACTGTGCTAAAGACAGATGATGGGGAGAACATAGCATCAAATATTATTATAGTCATTTAACTGGAGAATGTCTGAGACTTTCAGATTTTAGCTAGGGGATGAAAGAGCAATAAGTTAAGCAATTAATAAATAAATGTTCATAAAGTTCTTGCTATGCTCCAAGCACTGCATAAAAGCAAAAAAATTAAACAATCTCTGCTCTCAGGAAACTTCCATTGTATTGTGTAAGACAACATGTACGTGCATAAAGATAACTCCAAAAACCCCACAAGGTAAATAATACACTATCATCAAGGAGGATATAGACTAGCAGATCTTGAGACTGGCAAAGTCTTTATGTGGAAAGGAATTCTTTTTTTAAATTCTCATTTTGTACAAATAATGTTTTTTTATACATTAATAAAATATTCTTGTTTAAGAGTACACAAAATACCTCCCCCAAAAATATAGACTTGCTTGAGTAATAAAGTAAAGAGGAGAGAAAAAAATTAAAATTTAAAAATAATAGTAATAATTGTAGGTATGGCCAGGTGGTGCAGTGGACAGAGCACCAGCCCTGGAGCCAGGAGCACCTGAGCCCAAATCTGGCCCCATACACCGAACAATCACCCAGCTGTGTGACATGCAAGCCACCCCAACCCCACTGCCCTGCAAAAACCAAAAGTAGAAAAAAAAGACCCAAAATAAAATAAAATAGTAATAATAGTAGGGGAGGCTGGGTGGCGGACAGAGCACTGGCCCTTGAGCCAGGAGCACCTGGGTCCCAATCCGGCCTCAGACGCCCAATGATAACCCTGCTATGTGGCTCCAGGCAGGCCACCCAGCCCCATTTGCCCTGCACCCCCCCAAAAAATAATAATACTAATAATAAAAATGTGCTTCAGTCTGTGTTCCAACACCACCAACTCTGTTGCGGGTGGATCACATTCTTTATGATACGTCCATCATAAAAGTTACTTCCATATTTTTCCACCATTCCCACTGCTGATCGCAACTTCCTCCTTTTGTATTTCTCCACTATCATGTACTATATTTTCTCTCTCCTTTCACTCTGACTCTGCTGTAGGGTAGCTGAGTGGTACAGCATACAAATCCCCAGCCCTGGGGCTAAGAGGCCTCGAGTCCACATACCACCCCTCAGGCCCAGCATCCATCTGGCCCTATGGTCTGGACAGGGTATCCAATCCCAGCCCCTTGCAAGATGTAAAAAAGAAAATGTGTTATATCTGACCACTTTTCCCCCATGGTCCATCCTCTCCTCCATCATTCACATCCCCACCCTTCCTCCTGTCCCCCCTCTCTTCTTACTCCAGATGTCTATACCCCATTGAGTATATATGCTGTTTCATCTCTTAGACACCTCTGATGAGAGTGAAGATTCCCTCATTCCCTCTTGCCTTCCCCCTTCCATATCATTGCAATAACTCATTGTAATAAAGAAAAATCTTATTATATGAAATATCTTGGCCTATTCCCCCTCTCCTTTTTCTTTCTCCTATTACATTTCCCTTTTTTCTATTGACTCCATTTTTACACCACATTTTATCTTCAAATTCAGCTTTCTCCTGTGCTTCATCTATAAAAGGTCCTTCTACCTGCTCTATTAAATGAGAAGTTTCCTATGAGTATATTCCTATGAGTGTAATTTTTCTATACAGAATACATGCAGTTCATAATCATTAAGTCCCTCATATTTTCCCCTTCTCCTCCAATCTCTATGCTTCACCTGAGTCCTGTACTTGAAGATCAAACCTGTTCAGCTCTGGGCATTCTAACATGAACATTTGAAATTCCCCTGGTTCGTTGACAGTCCATCTTTTTCCCTGGAAGAGGACATTCAGTTTTGCTGGGTAGTTGATTCTCGGTTGCATTCTAAGCTAATTTGCCTTCCGGTATATTATATTCAAAGCCCTGTGAGCTTTTAATGTAGTTTCTGCTAAGTCCTGTGAGATCCTGACTGCAGCTCCACGATATTTGAATTGTGTCCTTCTGGCTGCTTGTAATATTTTCTCTTTGACTTGGGAGTTCTGGAACTTGGCTATAATATTCCTGTGGGTTGCTTTTTTTGGATCTCTTTCTCGGGGAGATAGGTGGATTCTCTCCATTTCTATTTTGCCCTCTGCTTCTAGGATATCAGGGCAATTTTCCTGTAGTAATTCTTTGAAAATGATGTCAAGGCTCTTTTCCTGATCATGACTTTCAGGTATTCCAATAATTTTTAAATTATCTTTCCTAAATCTGTTTTCCATATCAGTTGTTTTTTCAATGAGATGTTTCACATTTTCTTCTAATTTTTCATTCTTTTGGTTTTGAAGTATTGAGTCCTGATTTCTCATAAAATCAGCAATCTCCCTGAGTTCTATTCTTTGTCTGAAGGATTTGTTTTCCTCAGAGAGCTTTCTTATTTCTTTTTCCATCTGGCCAATTCTGCTTTATAAAGCATTCTTCTCTTCAATAACTTTTTGAACTGTTTTATCCATTTGACCTAAACTGTTTTTTAGCATGCTGTTTTCTTCAGCATTTTTTTGGATCGCCTTGACTAAGCTGCTGACTTCGTTTTCATGTTTTTCCTGCATCTCCTTCATTTCTTTTCCCAATTTTTCTTCTATCTCCCTCATTTGATTTTCAAAGTCTTTTTTTTGAGCTCTGTCATAGCCTGAGCCCAATTTCTGTTTTTTTCTTGCAGTCTTTAGATGCAAGAGCTTGTACTTCCTCATCTTCAGATTGAGTGTTTTGATCCTTCTTGGGATCACAGGCAAAGTATTTCTCAATGGTGTTCCTCTTTTTTCTCTGCTTGCTCATTTTCCCAGCCTGAACCTGGCTTTGGAGTGCTTCCTGAGCTTTTGGGACACCCCCACAAGGATCTCAGTGTGTGAGGCTCTGTCCTCCTTCCTGGTCTGTGAATGACCATATGTGCCCCCCTATGCCACAGGGCTGAGGTGGGGGGGGCTGCTGTTCTATGGGAGGCCTAGACTGTGATCAGGATCTGAATGTGATCAGAACCCCAGAGTCCTGTTCCAGGGACAGAGGACAGAGCTCAGCAGTGTCTCTTTGCTCCCTCCCTAAGCTCTGCACTCATGTCCTGGGGGCTCCTGCTTACCGGCTTCTGCTTCCTGTTCCTGGATCTGGGCTGCTGTGGCTGTGTGCCCTGAGGGCTGGGCTTCACATGCTCGCTATGGCAGAGGTTTGCCACCCCCCCGCCCCATTCCCTCAAGTTGTGCCCAATGCTCCCCAAAGTATAGGTCAGGAAACTCCCCTGCTGCTGTGAGCAGTGGCTCCCAGTGCCCTGGGGCTGCCTCCAGGAGGCTGAAGTTCCTTTGCTCTGGCAGGCCACCCCTCTAGCTGGCCACCCCTCCAACCCTGGGGAGCAGAGCCTTTCTGCTCTTTTCCAGGTTACCTTGAGTTGGATAACTGCCTCACTGGGTCCCTCTGTGGGTTCTGTCTCTTGAAAATTTAGTTAGAGTCCTTAGTTTATAAGTTTTATGAGAGAGCACCTAAGAAATGATACTTTCTTGTCACCATCTTGGCTCCACCCCTGGAAAGGAATTCTTAAACTGCATTATTTTTAGGTTTTTGCAAGGCAAATGGGGTTAAGTGGCTTGCCCAAGACCACACAGCTAGGTAATTATTAAGTGTCTGAGGCCACATTTGAACTCAGGTACTCCTGACTCCAGGGCTGGTGCTCTATCCACTGCGCCACCTAGCTTCCCCTAAACTGCATTTTGAAGGAAGAGAGAGACTGTATGAGGCAGAGATGGGGAGGAGGTGCATCTCAGGAATGAGAAAGGGCCAGTGAAAAGACACAAATACGGCAGATGAAACTTTAGCTTTGAGGAACAAAGAGAAGGTCAAGACCACAGAATATAGAAAGGGGTGTAATGTACTTTATAAAGAAGCTGGGAAGGTTACCTTGGGGTTGGGTTGTGATGGGTTTTAAAAGTCAGACAGAGGAGCTTATATTTGATACTAGAGGCAATAGGGTGTCACCGGAACTTACTCAGTAAGGCTGTGACATGAAGAGCTTTGTTTTTAAGGAAAGTCACTTTGGTAGCCAGGGTAGACTTTGAAAAAGGAAGAGACTTGAGTTAGTAGAGGCATTAGGAGGCAAGCAGGATAGTCTAGACAAGAGGCAAAAAAGAGAGAGAGGATTGGATTTGAGAGATTATGGATGTAGAAATGGTAAGATTTTGGCATTTGATTGGCTATGTGGAATGAGGAATAACAAGGAGTCAAGATTAGGAACCTTTTTTCAGAAGAATGGTGGTATTTTTGAAAGTAATAAGAAAGTTTGGAAGAGGGGTAGATTTGGGGAAAAAGATGATGAGGTTTTATTTTGGGTGTTTTTTTTGGAATTCTGAATTTATAATTTAGAATTCTTAGTTTGAATGTATATATATATACATATGAATAAATATAAAGTACTTAGTTTGCATGTATATAATATATATATATATATATATATATATATATGTATTAGTAAATATAAAGTATTTTCCAGGGAAAAGGTATCAATTGGGGGAATCAGGAAAGATATTATTCAGGAATGACATTTGAGCTCAACTTTGACTGAAATTAGAGTCTAAATTGCAAACATGGGGACAATCTGCACAAAGGCACAAAAATAAGAGATGAGATATTGAATGAAAAAAGGAAAGTAATATATAATTAGCCTGGAGAGGTAACCTTAGTATGCAACTGACCAAGAGTGAGGGACAGGAATAGAAGATGGGAAGACTTCATTTCTACCTACCAGTAGAACAAAGGGTCCCCTGGGGCAAGAACTCTTTCCATTTTTGTCTTTATAAATAACCCATGAGCCTAGCACAGTGCACTCAGTTGGCACTTCATAAATACATATAGAATTGAATTGCTTTGAATTGAACTGTGTTCATACTGTCCTATACTAAAATGAAATCTGCCAGAAAATCAACCACCTAAATTATTCCAAACTTGGGTGATACAGAAAATATAGTCAAGGGTAATTTATTCCTGGACAGGACCTTGCCAGGAGTCTCCCTGGTGCCCAAACTTCCTCCAGCTGAAGGCTCTGCCCCTTTCCACAATCCAGAGA
Organism: Macrotis lagotis; assembly: GCF_037893015.1. Lineage (NCBI taxonomy): Eukaryota > Metazoa > Chordata > Mammalia > Peramelemorphia > Peramelidae > Macrotis > Macrotis lagotis. The sequence continues at coordinate 170,859,106 of NC_133659.1, forward strand.
ACATCAGATTCACTGCTGGAATTGGCAGTTATTCCAAACCCGTCTACTGGACTCAGCCTTAAATGTGCAGCAGCCACAATGCTTTCCTTGGACTGGCCTCCCAGCTTTTATGAGTCTTTTGCTGTTTTTCTAGGTTAAACCCATTGGAAATTGGAGGCTCTTGAAAAGGAAGTCTATTTTGGTTACGAATACAGAGCACACGGAACAAGCAAGTCAGGTAATCCCCAGGGCTTTGAACCAAGAATCAGCTCCCAAAGAAGCATCTTGCTTGAAGGACTAGTTTAAGGAGCTGGATGAACAAAAGTCCAACTAACCCAACTTCTGGAGGAACAGAGATAATGACTGACTCAGTCAAAGGTGTTGTCTTGAGGATCCTGGCTTTCTTGCCTAATCCTACCCCCCCCCTTACCTGTGTTTAAGGGACAGGTGTTGCCAGAAAAAGGAGATGTGTTTGTTTAAGACCAATATTAGAAGCCAATGAAAAGGCAGAACAGCTTGGCCCTCAGGAGGCAGTGGGATTTTGGATTACTTTCTCTGCTACATTAACCACACATTCCTTCAAGAGTACTTAGAGTCCTGGGTAGGATGTAAAATGTCAACACTGAACTGGGATCACGAAATTCCTGGAATCACAGCAAACATGCTGTTAAGGCAGAAGTCAAAGATGTGCAAATCAAAACCAATTCTTTATCCAGATTAGAGGTATGAGGGCCATTCTTATGCATTCCAACATGTTAATGATACATTGAATGTTGGAATGGGGAAGTCTATAGACCTTCTACCTGGATTTGGGGGACTTTATAATACCTACCATAATATGCATTGGACTTCAAGCTGGGAAGACTTAGGTCTCATGTTGACCAACTGTGTGACCTTGTATAAGTCACACCACCACTCTGAGCCTCACTTCCCTCATCTGTAAGCTAACAATGATAGAATTTGTACAACCTGCCCCAAATGAGAGAAAAAATCACTTTCTGAATGTTAGAGAGCTGAATTAATGAACTATTTAGAACATTAAAACTATAAGGGATTTTAGGGAGCATCAGTTCCAACTCTTATTTTAGAGATAGAATGAAATGTTTTATTCATGTTTACAAGGTAATTAGTAATCATGCCAGAATCTAATTCTTCTGAAGAGAACCTAGTGCAATGTCCTCTACACTCACTAAACCTAGCTACTTTTCACTGTAACCCATAGCCCACTACTGCCCAATTTGTCTGAATCTATACCAACTCAGAGACTGGATACCCTAACCTCATGTAGTCTAATAATATTCTCATCATTCATAATTCCTAAATTTCTTTTCCTTCAGACCTCAAGATTTTACCTTCTTTCTCTATCTTATACTTTACTCTCAATAACAAGGCTAACATCTTTAAGAATGAACTGAAACTTCAACCTTATTCATAGAAACCAGCCTCAGTTCCAACTCATCCCCACATTGTCTAAACATCTAAACATTGACTTCCATGACTTCTCTAGAAGGTCTTTCTTGTCAAAGGAGAGCACTAGATAAAGACAAGCACTACCCGGATATCCCAAAGTATTTCTGTCTCCATCTAAATGTAGAGGGAAAAAAAGAGAGGCCAGTCCTTCAAAGCAACATGGCCAACTTGAACTAATGAACACAGGTTTTTTAATCTGGCTCGGTTCACAATCCATCAAGAGAATAGAGAACGTTGTTAGTAATTAACAGGGCAAATAGCCATTGGCAGTGAAAGAGGCAGTATGGAAGTTAGTGCCTTGAACTACTAAAATTTTGCCTGGTGTCTTGGCCTAGCTTGCTCTATCATGCTCACCATTTTCTTTAGATAGTCTAGGGAAAAATCACCTCTGTCATTCACATGTTGTTTTTCTTCAAGAGAATGTAAGCTCTTTGAGGACAGGGTCTGCTTTGTTTTAGCCTCTATCCCTCACACCTGACAGTGTCTGGCATGCAGAAGGTGCTTAATAAATGATTAAACATTGAATTGAACCTATGGCATCATGGCAGAATGAATGGTGAATCAGACTTGTATTCAGGAATACATGGTTTATATTCTCTACCATTGATAGGTACTAGATTAGGCATTGAAAGACACGTTTCTTTCTTCCTCATTTCCCCATGTAACTCTATGACTCTGAGTTACAGAGAATCACTGATCTGTTTTGGAATTTCTACAGTTGATGTTCCCTACCACCAGAAACCTTGGGTCCAGATTTAAAAAAAAATCTATATTTATTCAAAGGAGCACTACTTCACATTTAAGTAAATTTACACTATGTGAAAAGTCAGATAGGACCATGCTTTCAAAATTCAAGGCAAACTCCCTCATTCATTAAATAAACATTTACTGAGCACCTACTCATGTTATAGGCAATGAATCTTTGAAAAAAATCATTTTTCTATGTACCTGGATATATGTTCAATGTGTTTAATATGAATAATTTCTGGGTAGCCACAAACTAGGATCTTAGAAATCAAACAAAATAGTTTAAATCAATGTAACATGGAAATTCTTCCCTCTCACTGGTTGAATTCTGCAGTATGTGCCTGCTGACTTCAAGAAATGGTTGAAGAATTCAGGTCCTAGTGTCACGTGAGGTCAAGTAAAGGAAAAAATGGTAACGATACCTAGAAAACAGTAAAATGTATTCCTGAGAAGAGAACCCCTATGCATACACAGTTTATTTGTTCAGGCTTGTAGAACTGGAGCAAGAGGGAAACATGAAAACATAGCAGTCATAAATCGTGATGCAGGAGACAAAGAGAAACTCTGGAATATTAATTATGAAACAATAAATCAGCTCTGCTGAAAGGGCAGAATTTGCAGTATCCCCTTAGCCGGGCTTTCACCTCCCTATTTTTGACAGAATAACTCCTGTTCTTTTGAGAAAAGCACATGAAATAAATGTAAAACCCAAGAGGGAAATCATCCAATATCTACACCACCTGCCTAATAAAATCAGAATAAATTTGGCTTTGGAGTTAGTTGGATTTGCTTGTATTTTAAACTTAGGTTTGGAGTAAGAACAATGATCTAAAATCTACCTATTATTCTACTTGCTGTTTTAGAAAGTTCTGTATGAAGACAAAGAAATACAGAGATCTAAGTCTTTTAAAGAATGAAAAGAGATATGTTTCTATATATGTATATCTTTAAAACATATATATATGTATACATATATATATATATATGTATATACATATATGCTTCCATTCTTTAGAGACTTAAATGTTTTAGTTTTCAAAACCAACACATAACAATATCTAGCCTGGCCAAGCACAACATCATCTTGCTTGTTCTCGTGTTAACCCTATACCAAGTCCATTTTTTTAATGATACTAATGAGATCCTGAAATGTCACAGCTTCTCCTCCAGCTCCAGTCTCAGTCATCACAGCTGCAGATAGGACAAAACAGCCAGACTTTCCCACTGGGGAGACTTACTCCTCTATCTGTCTCTATCTGTCTGTCTCTGTCTGTCTGTCTGTCTGCCTGTCTCTTGATTGCCTGTCTCTTTCCCCCAAATTTCTCAGCAGCTCAGAATTGGCTGCTACAAAGCTAATGGCTACAGGTATGAAATACTGACTATTCAAAAATAAACATTTCTGCTCTTTTAAAGGTTTTTAAACTCTTAATCCTAGAAGGCAGCAGGTCTCATGAAGAACTTACCTGCAAAACCTTTTCTTTGAAGAGGTACAGAAATGAATAATAAAAAAAAAAAAGCCCGTTAAAGGATTTACTAAAAACAAAGGTCCAGGAAGCCACGTAAAAATGATTTGTGGGGTTGCTTGACGCCTGACTTTTTTAAAAAATCCTTTCTATGCCCCATTTCAAAAAATGCATCTGCAGGCGACTTGACTGCTACTTAAGGCCAAATACTGCCCTCAGATGTATATCTGAGGCGTCTATTCAATCTGGAGTTTACCACAGCCAAGATCTGAACCATAAAAATAGGAGTTGGTAATGAAAACACAGAAAGAACTTTAACTACAGTCAGGGCCAGATCCCTATCCTGCCTTTTCTAGCACCTTTCACTTCTGTGCACTCTTGGCCAACCTAGAAATGGGGGAGCTGTCAAGGGGCTCCCATCCTCTATCAGCCAATGAGGTATGCATTCTAATGGCTGATTGTATTTCCCTGGAGTAATAATCTTGTAATAATCTTTTAGAACAGCTGCCTTAGTAAATTATGAAAGTAGGACTTGAAGGACCTGTTCCAAGGGTATTATTTAAGTCTTTTCTCAGAGTATGGAAAATGTGGATATGTACATCCAGTCCAATTCAATCCAGTTCAAAGATATATTTATTAAGTGCCTACTGTGTGTATGGCACTGTAGTAGGTCCTCAAGGAGTTTTCACCCTTCCTCTCCTCCAGAGAGGTTGTCTGTGTCTGCTAGGTCTAATTTCAAGTGAAAAGTATAGGCAGAATTTAGGCGGTAAGATAAGACCTCTTTTGACTTGCTGTCTTATTCTGCTAGTTATCTTGTCAGTGCTAGAAACAAACAATAGCCTAGCTTAATTAGTTAATTAAGCCTGTATTACTCAGGCTTTTGCTATATGCACATCTCACCATGAGTCGATTTGGAGGGAGAGGTAAAAAAAAAAAGAAGATAACCCAGATGAAAGACATGACTAATTTTTTTCCAAGCACCTTAAAACACCCTTGTACAGTAAATAATAATCACTAATATTTATACAGTTCTTTATAGTTTGCAAAGCACTCTTCATCCATTGTCTCATTTGAACCTCACAATACTCCTGTGAAGGAGGTACTACAATCTTCATATCACAGACAGGGAAGCTGAGACTCAGGCAGGCTAAATGATTGTCCATAGTTCATAGCTGGTAAATGTCTGAATCAGAATTTGAACTAGAATTTACTGTCTCTAAATCCAACATTCTAGCTATAATGGCAAGATGCTGATTATGGATTAAGATTCATATGCTTTAGGGGTGACTAGGTGGCACAGTAGATAGAGCACTGGCCCTGGAGTCAGGAGTACCTGAGTTCAAATCCGGCCTCAGACCCTTAATAATTACCTAGCTGTGTGGCCTTGGGCAAGCCACTTAACCCCATTGCCCATATGCTTTAAATGCAATATTAGTTAGCATCACCTCAATCCCTCATCTTAAAATATATACCTGTATAGCTCTTTCCTTTATGTTATTACAGTGGATCCTAAAATAAATCTCTATTGACTTAGACTGACTGAATTTTCATAAGAATACTGTGAAGTGGGCAAAATAGCTTATTAACAGAGAAAGAAACTGAGGTTTAATGAGATAAAGTGATTTATCCAAATGCTACTAAGTAGTAGGGACATAAACCAATGTCTAAATTAATTAGAGCTAATGGTTGGGTGTGGGTTTTTTGTTTGGTTGTTTTTATTTTCTTCTCATCCTACCTTTTTATTGCTCTCAGAAGGAGATGAGCTTTCTAAATAAATATCAAGCTAAGAAAAAACATCCCCAAAATAGGTTTACTTCTCATGGCTGTATATTGTATTGAAAAATTTTAAAAAGTGTCCCATTTAATAATGGTTTCTTTTATTCTATTCACTCTGTATTTGAACCAATAGCAGTAGTTTACTGAATACCCCTTTCTCCCAAAGATGACAATGAAAGAAAAAGGAAGTGGAAATCATCATAGTTCATCTATTTATATTTTTCAAAGATATGTTTAAAGAAATTGTTTGAGAATAACAATACCAACAAGATTTTTGAGGGGTTAACTCATTGTGTGGAACCATTACAGTATCCTTTCCCACCAGCCCTTCCCATCTGGAATTTATTTTTTAGGATGCTCATTGCTTCTCACAGGTTCAATGCTACCCATTTCACACCATTTAACTATTGAGAGCACTTGAAATTCCCAACCACGGAAGCCAGAGTCAGTGTATTTCACAGTGACGCAGCTAATGTGTCAGACTTGTAAAATAGCTCTTAGTGGTAGACCTCCATTTAGAGAAAGACGGAAACTAGCTTTAAATACTTAAGGCTTTAATATCTAGTCCATTACACTGGAGCAAGGTCTTGTAAAGAGTCAATTATGGGATACTTCTGATTTGATCCACATGCAAGGGAAATCCGCTTCTTTGCCTTTAAATCCCTCTTGTAAGTGTCCTGTTTAAATAATTAGTGACACTTTTTCTTTGATCAAATTGATTCATATTGTTATTCTTCTATGCTCATTTAAAACTTAATCCATGTAAAAATCTAAGACAGATTTTAATCTTTCACTGAGAGAGCTTTCCCAAAGTCCTTCTTCTGTAGTTTCCAGAAAACAGATTTGTTCAAAATATCATTGTTAATTGATTGAAAGGAAAATGCCATTTTTACAAGGGAATTGTGAGTCACAAACCAAAATGGTGCTGTTACCATTGGTATGTAGGGTGGTTTGTCTCAGAAAAGAATGCAGATGGATAATGCATGCTGTATGGCTGCAGTCTTCGAAATAGACTGATAATATCATTCAGATTGCTGGGAATAATAGAACACAGTTTTGAGGGTGAGGGAGTCTTTGATGACTATGATCAACATTGACTATCAAAGGTATGTTGAACTGTTTTCTTAATTAAACAAGTCACGATTTTTTTTTGTTCAGAGGATGGAAAGGGGGGACGTAAGAGTGGATGGAGAATAAACTGTTAAGTATCCCTGAAAGGATGGTCTCTTTTGAATCTGGGGTGAACAGGCAGATAAATACATACATATATATACATATATATATATATATATATATATATATATATATACATACATAGACACACATATAATATAGTATAACTCCCTCCAGCAGAAGACCAGTCCAATATCTAATGAAGTGGAAGATGCTGTTTTTTTTGGCTGAGGATTTCATTGCATCTGAACAAAGCAGTAACCCAAAAGGAATCTAGAATATATCAGAAGCTGCAGCAGCTCAAGAAGGGTGATTTTCAGCGTGAATAAGTGCAAATCAAGGTGGAGAATGGGTAGACAGCAGTTAACCTGGGGCCCATAGATCCCCAAAGGATCCATGGATAGATTTTAAGGAGTCTATGAATTGAATATAGGGAAAATACATCTTTAAGTTGTGTTAATCTCTAACTGAAATTTAATTCTTTCTTCAATTATTTAAAAAACATGATTCTGGGGCAGCTAGGTGGTGTAGTGGATAAAGCACCGGCCCTGCAGTCAGGAGTACCTGGGTTCAAATCCGGCCTCAGACACTTAATAATTACCTAGCTGTGTGGCCTTGGGCAAGCCACTTAACCCCATTTGCATTGCAAAAACTTAAAATAAATAAATAAACAATCAAACAAACAAATAAATAAATAAATGAGTGAATGAATGAATGAATGAATAAATAAATGAATAAACATGATTCTGAGAAAGGCATCATCTGATTTGCCAAGGTGGTCCATGACACACAAAGGTTAAAAATTTCTGGTATAGAGGGTATCCTTAGTTTAGGGAAAAAGGATCATTAGAGTGTATTGGAGTCATCCTTCATATTCTAAAGAAAATTCTCTCTATGGCCTTGAATGAAGTATTATTCTGCATCTTAGCTAATCATTTTAAATTAATATTTAATTTTCTTAACTGGTTTTGATAGTTGCTCTGTTTAAGAAGTCAACAAAGGAATAGAGACAATAGAACATGATTTCTAAATAGATTTTAAAAGCATGTCACTGCAAGGCAAATTTAGAATATCTATTTTTCCTTAGTTTTCCTTTTCCAAATCTTAAGGATTTGGATAGCACAAGACAAAGATTAAACAAAGAGAAATGGATTATATATATATATATATATATATATATGTATATATACATATATATATACATATATATATATATATGTAAAACCTCAAAGTCATCCGATTCAACTCCTTCATTTTATAAATGAAGAAACTGATGCATGGGGAGGTTAAATATCTTATCCCAAGTCATGCAGTCAATAAACAACAAAGATAGAATCAAATAATATGGTAGTTTGTGGATAACTTGGACTGGGAGAAAAAAATCATTGTTTTGTACCATAAGACATTACAATCCAATTCTCCTCCCACCCCTCAACATCTGTTCACAAGGTTTTTCTTCCAAAATTTCAATATTTCAATAGAATGTTTTTATTAATCCTTTCAAATATTCCACATTGTTGAGTCAACTCATTTCTAGCACATTATTTCAGCTGTTACAAAAGGAAAAAGTCATTGGCATAGGACAACTTATTATTGTGAAATCTTAAATCAACAACATACAATTAGAACTAAAAAAATTTTCATTTATTAGTGGCATAGAAGTAGACAACTATACTCCTAAAATGACTTAAATTCCACAAGTGATGATTAAAAAAAAAACCCTTCAACCCATTAGGGACTAAATAGGGGAATTTTCAGCATCTCTTTTGAAGAACTATGTTACTGAGGACCTCTACTGTTGAGAATAAGAACAGATGACGCTTTGATTATCCCCCCCTCCCTTTCCCCTACTCCTTACCCCTGCCTCTGCTGTCAGCAAGCTACATGGGTGCCCAAGTCTGAATACAAGTAGTTATGCCAAAAAAAGTCCTAACAATTATGCAAAGTCTGTCTCCATTCCAACTCCTTTCCCAGCTCACCAGTTTGTGGCACTCCCTTTCAGATCCTAATGTCCTCAGGTTATTTAAAATTTCCTCTTTCCTTCCCTTTGCAAGATGGGGGGGCAACTTTGGAGCTCCACCCAAGCCTGCCCTCCCTCAAGGGCCTGGAATCAAAATTATTTCTCCCTCTTCCCAACCAATCAAAAGCTGCGTTCCCTAATTTTCTTGAGTCTGGATATATATATATATATATATATATACACACACACACACATATATGTATATGTATATATATATATAACTTATCTGACTAAAGTAATTCACACTAAGATGTGGATGAGTGAGAGGCTTAACTCTCCTTGGAGTTATTTGTTTTTTAGGAGGAGTTCCTTAACCCAAATGAATTAGAGGAATGTGTGTGGTGGAGGGAATTTTCAGCACTTTCTGGATGAACTAGGCAGTCCATCTTCCCTCCTCCATCCCATGACAACAGGGGCCTGAAATCTGGCACCCCTTTTCTGAAAAGTTGTTTATTTGTGATTTAGTAGATGTGAAAGGTTTTCAACCCACCATTCAAATCTTCATGAAATTTTTAAAGAGCATGGCTAAAGATGAAACTATATAAGGATGAATTAGAACACTGTCCATTCTGAGTTTATCTGCTGATAATACCTACAGTTACTTTTTTCTCATATCCCTTTGTCTTAGTAACTCCCAGTCTCTGGTTTAATTACACCCAATAGGGCTCTCGGCAGTGAGGTTGAGCTATAGAATGGTCATTATATTGAGAACTAGATTTTATCTATAAGAAGCAGTACCCAGTAGTCAAGAGACCAGACTTCATCTGCAACAAGCAGGGACCATGGTGGTCAGTAAAGTTAAAGACAAAGAGAATGAGGTTTCCCATTTAAGAACAATAAATAGAGTCAATAAGTCCTTAGAATCATAGACTCTCAGAGTTGGAAGAGACTTTAGAAGTCAAGATCTTACACAAACTCAAATTCCCACAATTTTTACAACTAGTATTTCTAACAAAGGACTCATTTCTAAAATATATAGAGAAATGAGTCAAATTTATAAAAAAAAAACCAAGCCATTCCCCAATTGATAAATGATCAAAGGATATGCAAAGGCAATTTACAGATGAGGAAATCAGAGCTATCCATAGTCATATGAAACATTGCTCTAAATCATTATTGATTAGAGAAATGCAAATTAAAACAATTTTGAGGTACCATCTCACACCTATCAGATTGGCCAACATGACTGGAAAGGACAATGATCAATGTAGGAAGGGATGTGGGAAATCTGGGACACTACTAATACATTGTTGGTGGAGCTGTTAACCCATCCAACCTTTCTGGAGAGCAATTCAGAATTATGCCCAAAGGGCAATAAAATGTGCATACCCTTTGATCCAGCAATACCACTACTGGGTCTATACCCTGAAGAGATCATGAAAAGGGGTAAAAACATCACTTGTACAAAAATATTCATAGCAGCACTATTTGTGGTGGCAAAGTTAAAAACTGAATGAAATGTCCATCAGTTGGAGAATGGATGAACAAATTGTGGTATATGTACATTATGGAACACTACTGTTCTATTAGAAACTAGAAGGGATGGGAATTCAGAAAATCCTGGAAGGATTTGCATGAACTGATGCTGAGCAAGATGAGCAGAACCAGAAGAATATTGTACAATATAACAGCAACATGGGGCTGATGATCAATCTTTTTTTTAGGTTTTTTGCAAGGTAAATGGGGTTATAAGTGCCTTGCCCAAGGCCACACAGCCAGGTAATTATTAAGTGTCTGAGACCGGATTTGAACCCAGGTACTCCTGACTCCAAGGCTGGTGTTTTATCCACTACACCACCTAGCCGCTCCTAATGATCAGTCTTAATGGACTTGCTCATTCCATCAGTGCAACAATCAGGGACAATTTTGGGATATCTGTTATGGAGAATACCATCTGTATCCAGAGAAAGAATTGTGGGGTTTGAATAAAGACCAAAGACTATTACCTTTAATTAAAAAAAACTTATTTTATTATGTAATTTTGCTACCTCTTATTTTTTTCCCTTAAGGATATGATTTCTCTCTCAATACATTCAATTTAGATCAATGTATAAACATGAAAACAAGGTAAAGACTATCTGACTGCTTTCTGTGGGGGGTGGGGATAGGGAGATGAGATTAGGGGAAAAATTGTAAAATTCAAAAAGAAATTTAAAAAAAGAAATAGCAAGGGGAAAAAACACCCCTCAAATTCCTTTGATGCATAGCTGACAGAGAGTCTTTTAGCCTCTATTGGAAATGTTTCCATAGTCCATAGGCATGGTTATCAGATCTCAAGCTTTATGAAACAGAATAATTGCTATTCAACAATTAATACTCTAGGGCATTTACATTGTGTTGATTGAATATGATTTCCTCCTACAATTCTCTGATGTTCTCTCATGATCTTTTGCCTTGCCCCTCCAATGCTACTCCCAGAGAGTACTGTTAGGTCTTAGTACCCCTCTCTCAAGGCCCATCTTCCTTCATTGCTCTCTGCCTTCTCCTAAGGGTCTGGTACATTACCTTTAGATGACAGGCTTCTCCTTCTATTGCAAATGCATTTAGGGTAGGCTCCCCTTTGTGCTATTCCCTTCCTCACTTCCAAAATGGAATTCATTTCAGTTTCAAGAATTTCTAATACCCTGATACATTTTAATACTCACTTGTAAAGTTAGGAGCTTCTGTGACTAAAAATATTAAAAAAAGAAAAAAATACCTTGGTAAGGTCATTTCCCAACTGATTTTTAATTCAGTATTTAAAAGTAAAGTGTAAAGTCAAACTTGGGACCTAACCTTCAACAGAAGATGTTTTCTCCAACTAGAAATGTATTAAGGAGGAAATGGAGAGGTGGTAGGCAGAGACTAGACAGTAAATTGTTAAGACTTCAGCATTAAGGAAAGCTTTGACAATAAGTGGAGAAATATTTATGTGGTGTAATAACAGTGTGAACAGTTCAGGGCTACATGTGGCAAAGGGAAGAAAAAGTCTTTTCTCAGTGGGGAGGGAAGACTATAAGGTATATCATTGGTTGGGAATCTCAAGGATCACATTGGAGGGAATTGGGGGAAGCCTCTAAGTTGGGCCCTATCTTTCTGACAAAAGAAATTGGGTGTTCCAGGTTTTGGCACCATACAGAAAGTCCCTGAAGCATAATCTCTTTGCGTAGGGAATTCCAGAGAATTAAGAAAGAATAAGTTACCTCCTATAGTTTCACATGAAGGCACAGACCTCAAGGTAGAGAAAGAAGATAGTTATCAGTATCCCAATCAAAGCTAACATAGGGACAAGGAATCTATATAACTACTATAGCAGGCTCAGAATGAGAAGAAAAACTAATGCCCATAGTGGAACAGGAAATTGTCTCATTGGTCCCATCAACAAATGTTTGCTAAATACTCTCCAAGGCATTTTATAAAATTCAATAACTCCTCTGCCCTTTTCTCAAGGAGAATATAAACTCTTCTAGATTTGTATTTTGTCTTTATATTCCAGGCACCTAGTACTTAGCTGATATTTCATAAATGTTTGTTGAATTGATTTTTTTTTAAATTTAGAAACTTATAGTTGGGTGAAATCAGAATACTACTATTAAAACATCATATAATGAGCAGGTTGTTTTTCATAGTTTTAAATATTTAATTACTAGGAAATTTTGAAGTTCATAGTTGGGGCATGAGAAATGTTTCTGTTTCAATTTGTATGCTGTGATAGATACCATTTTCAAATTTATAGGTGGTAAACTATGGGAAAGAAGGTTAGAAAACGGGAATTTAAGATCTATTTCTGGTTTTGCTACTGCCTAGCTGCAGTAGCTAGCTGCCTAGCTGATCTTAGATAAGCACTAGAAAAATAAGAATGAAAACCTACAATTTGGTGTTTTTGTTTGGGGGTGGGAAGGGCAGGGATGATGACAAAGAGACTTTAGAATTAAGAAAAGGTTTGACAATTAAATATATTAATACTTATAGCATGGAATATGAACAACCCAAGTCTTCCTGGCTTTGAGGTCCGTTCTCTAGCAACTATGCAACACAATTTTTATGTGATATTTGTAGTTCCATTATCTCTTGTGATACAAGAAAACTTAATTCAAAAATTATTTTTGAGGTGCTTTCACTTTGACATTAAAATTTCTCCAAAAACTCAAATGAAAAGCCTTGCTATTTCAGTTTCTAAATAAATATAAATATGGAAATTAAACTTCTAGGACCTGCAGCAAGGCACAAATCACTTTCCCAACTTCCAAGTCTGTTAAAGGGAAGGAAGTTACCTCTAGTTCTGGTACCATCATGGCACCACACAAATCTTATTATGTTACTGAGAATGCTTCATTTTTTAAAATCTGTGACTTTCTCCAGAATCTAACATTATGTCCTTGACTACTAAATATTGACAACAACTGTACTAGCTCCCATTTGCTACAGTGTGCAAAAGGGTGCTATCAACATGCTCAAGTGGAAAGATGTTTGGATTTACCAAGAAAACCTATTTCAAATATCAGATAAGAAAAGGCTTTCCTGAATCCTAATTGCAACTTTCATCTTAGACCAGTCCCTATTCTCCTTCTCTCTTAATTGTACTGCTAGAGACCAAGAGTTTAGAATGATAAATGCAGTTTACTTGGCTCTGGGGGAGGGGGGCTCATTGACTGACTGAGTATGGGATCCAACTACTTAAAGGTGATTATCTTGCTAAAGAAGGAAGATGAGCATCAGACAATCCTGTTTGTTATTTCATTCACTTTAATCAGGAAAAGCTTATTATGCCTGTTCATCTGGACTCAGAAAAACAGAATAATGTCAAAAAACAAAACTAAATACAAATTACAAGTAATCATACACCTATTTTTCTAGGAGACTCTGTTCATATATACTAATAGATAATACTTGGGTTGCAATTAAAGATTTGTCCATAGATCCACACTCCCCTGGATAAATTCCTTGGGGTGGCTAAAATCAGAATGGATTGATTCCAAAGCCAATATACACATACACACATACACACACAATGTCATTCCAGATAGAAAAGTTATCAATAAGTTTTGAAAGTCTTTCAGTTCTTTGTGAGGTGAAGCTATATTTAGAGCTATAAAATGATACAGGTTAAGATCTGGATGAGGGATCATGGACTCATCTAATCCAAATCCTTCATGGTAGAATGTTAGGGACTGTTGTGTATGGGAGCACTATAAATTATCTTCACCCGGTGTCCTTGAGCACCATAGTCTTGTTTTAATAAGTGCCAAGGGGGTGGGAGTAGATTAGAGACTGGAGAGATATTTAAGCACTGGTGTTTTGGTAAATAAACTGAGCACTTGGAGATCTTGATGGAGTATTTGTCTCCCTTGTCATCCTTGTCTCCCACCCCTCCAGTGCTCACCTGGGGAAGATTGAGGGAGTCCAGAAGGGGACTCAACATAAGAGTCCAGAACTGGGACTCTACAGTAGAATGAGAGGACTTTAAGAAATCTTTTTATTTGGTATAAAAAGAAAAATATTCACTTAAATCTGAAAATCCAAAATACCTTACTGTTCATTCTTATCCTCTAATTTCAATGTATGACTTAATAGATATTCTACAACAATGAAATTGTGGGCTGACACATACTAAGCTCCCAGGGAACTTTCTAAAAGCTTCTATGAATTGAAGATCTGTACCACTGGAGGAAGTACCTAACTGGGAGTACCCCAAACTGACAAAATTACAGATCCAGATCCCACTGGTCTCAAAACTTATTGGTTAAAATCACTTTTTTTGGGAAAGTGCACAAATAAGTTAAATATCTATAGATGTGAAAGTAAAATTAGGAAAGAAAATACTTTTTTGATATTTAGTCCTCAAGATGTAGAAAACCATTGCCAGAGATAGCAACAAGAGATATTCAAGGTACAGTGTTAAAGTGAGACAGAAAGAAAACTTTTTTTTTAAACCAGACTTATAATTTCAACAGAAGGAAATTTCCATTTAATGGCAAGGATATTCTAAAATATGTGAGCCATCCTAAAATATTTAGGTGCCCTCATCATCCAGAGAGCAAATTTCTAGTTTCTAGATCTGGCTAAGAGATCAGACCTACATGTCAGGGCTATCTTGGCTGTGGAGGGAAAGAATTCTTGTACCTTAACCCTTTTTTGAAACACAATCAAAACTCTGCAGAGAAATTTCCAAGCATAAATGAACACACAATACAACTTGCAAGATGGCAATTGCCTTTTACCTAACTAAAAGTTTAGCTGGTAGAGCTGGGAAACCATGTCAGATTGAGTCCAACTTTCCCAAAGCAGAATAAATCATAGCACTGCAAGACTGCCAGGCTAGTTTTGATTTGGTCCTCTGTACTTTTTAAAAAATATTTTTATTTATTTCATTAAATATTTTCTAGTTACATTTCAAAAAATTTAACTTTCATCTTTTAAATTTTTTTAGCTCTCTGTTGGACTTCTTTAAAAGTTCCTCTAGTTCTTTAATCACACCTGAATGAACCATTAGAGGGCAAATGCTGTTTTCCTTGTCCTGGTGTTCTGCTCTCCTTAAACATTAGCAAACTATTTGTTCTAATCCTTCCAGAGAAACTCTAATGAGGCTCCTCCAGTGGCTTCTGCCAGTTAGGAAGGAAAACGAAAAGATTTAGCTCTTCAGCCTGTCTCTAAATCTGCTAAATGAAAAATGATTTATGGTTCAGTTAAGAATATGTGAACACTCCTGGGTCTGGTAAGTCTCAAGCTGAATTTAGCCACCCTAAATCAATGCAAAGGACTCTGTCTTCCCAACACTAAGAGTTGCTGGATAGAACTCCACAAAGAAATTAGCTTCTGTTATTGAGCCTTTCATAAATTAGAAAAGTTCATCCACCATGGCCAAGTTTGGCCTGCTTTGGTGGAGGAGGAGCCCATGTTTCTTTCACAAATGCTGTCTGGAAGAAAACAGTAGTTGCTTCTGAGCTGGATAAGTGAATCAGCATACAATCCACAGTAAAATTGCTACAAGATGGATGTTTTCTTAAAATTTTTTTCCTTTAGGTTTCCATAAATCCCAGAATAGAGAAATAAAGGTTTACTGTAGTCATTGGAATAGTCAATGAGATTCAGTCACAGATCAAATTCAGTTTTCGCAGGCAAAGTACTAAACATCTTTAGATTTTGACAGTGAACAGAATCTATTCCTATTGACCTTAGGAAAGGGCAGCTAGTTGGTATATGTAAGTTTAAGAAATATTGTATCTTTATGATTCATGACTGTTCTCCCTCTTTGGTCCAAACTTAGAGTGTTGCCTTGCACCCATGTCTGAGGACTTTTTCTTGTTTTAGGTCAACAATTAAAAGCATTCAATCAATCAAAGAACATTCCACTTTAAGCCAGGCACTGTGTGAACAACATAGTTTAACAGAAAACATTCAGGTTTGCAATCAGGGAATCTGGATCTAGTCCTGGTTCTTCTCTAATCCTTAGTTTTCTCTTTGAAAAATGAAGAATCTGTACTGGAAGCTAGTGTTCTTAACATTTGTGCCATGAACTTCCTTTGGCAGCATGGTAAAACATAAGAATGGTCCCTTTCTTAGCATAATAGCTTTAAATACATTATTTTTCAAAAGATCATAGATTTCAAAAGAAACAAACTTTATTGAAATAGTTATCAAAATATACTTTAAAAACAAGTTCTTGAACTTGCATTAGGGATGAAGAACTCCTCAGTTATAGTTATGTTTTCTTCTATCTCTAAGATCCCCTCTACAGCCTATTGATGTGCTATGAAATGTAACCAAAGGAGAAAACTTTGGAAATTCTTTGTATTCTTGTCAAAAAAAAATATTCCTTCTGGAAAGAAATTCCCAGGTCATATTATCCAGGACCATCAGACGAGGATGGTTAACTAGTTTCCTTTGTAGAGAGGCTTTAGAAGCTACAGCTAAAAATCTTGAAGTTGATCTACCAGGTGAAGTTTGAAAAGGAGAGGGAAAGATCAGGGAGAATAAGAGATCAAAATGATCAGTCATATTTATGTAGTATTTCAAAGTGTTTTATATCTATTAACTTACTTGAATCTCATCATCACTCTAGAAGGTACCATAGGTATTACTCATTCTTGACCAAGGTTACGTAGCTAGTAAGTGTTAGAACTGGGATTTAAACAGGGTCTTCCTGACTCCAGACCCAATCAATGCTTATTTCTTTCTCTATCCCATGCAGCCTCTCTTATCAGAGTGAGTATATTGGATAGCTATGGAAATAGTATTATAAAGAAATAGAACTGCATAGGGAAGGTTTAGCCCAGCTGTGAGTATATATAACAGGTTAAAAAAGAAGTGGTTCAGTGGGTATAATTAAAAAAAGTTATAAAAGATGGAAAAAACCAAAAAATTGAGAGGAGGCATTATGGACATTGAATTGATTTCTCATCTGTCAAGTGAAGAGTTTGGACTATATGTCCTCTATGATGTCTTTGAGGGCTAAATTTGTGATCCTATAATCTTGCAACTATAACAAAAATGAGAGGGATGCTCCAAACCTGAACATATGCTTTGGAGATCCTGAAGTCTAGGACCTAGAGAAACTGGAATTAAAAGTATGTATAATTTATTTATTTGTTTGTTTGTTTGTTTGTTTACTTATTTATTTATTTGTTTGTTTGTTTTTATTTAATGCAGTGAGGTTAAGTAACTTGCCCAAGGTTACACAGCTGGGTAATTATGAAGTGTCTGAGGCCAGATTTGAACTCAGGTATTCCTGACTCCAGGGCTGGTTCTCTATCCATCGAACCACCTAGCTACCCCATATATATTTATTATTAATCCAAGGAAGAGAGGATTGAAATCTTGACAGAAATTTCTTAAGTATCTTTCATGTAATTGGTGCTCAAAAAGGAAGCAGATAACATACTGAATACATAAGTATATGCTGTAACTAAGGTGGAGCTATTGAACCTTTGACCCAGGGTGAAAAATTTTAAATGGCATCAATAGCACCTTCTAGAAGTATGCTTCCCTCCCATACCCCCTTTTTTTCCAAGCTGGGTTCCATCTTAGCAGCAGTCTCAACCTGGAATGTGTTCCCATCCCTGGAAGCAAACTAAGAAATTTAGAGGAGGCAGTACATGCTGAGTTTCTGCTATGTCCTTCCCCATATAACTCTAGCTCCCCCTTTGCTCAAAGTCCCATTAAGTAAGAAAGAAATGAAGTAAAGATTTTTTTACCACTTTTACCTATCCATATATATATATATATACATATATATGCATATATAAATTGGGGGGGCAGTTTCAGGCTCAAATAGAAATAATTACTATTTACATTCCCTCTGAACCAGGAACCAAATAATAACCAAGTAGGGCTTGAACATTCCCTCAATCAGACTGAGATCTGAAAAGACCTTAGCTTGAAAAGGCCAATGTCTCCCACAGCATCCAGGCCCATCTCTAGTCATCCTGATCCATATCTGTCCACTGGACCCAGGTGGCTCTGAAGGAGAAAGTGAGATTGGAGACTTTGCACAGCAATCACTCACCCAAATTCAATTCACTTGCACATCATGACATCACCTCCCCAGTATCATGGTCCACTTCAAGAATGGAGGACAACGAAAGAGCTGCACCTTTCCCTAGTACCTAGTCCTTCCATAGCATAGAAAGCTGTATGTGATGCTTCCTTTCTTTAGCAGTGGTCCCTCAAGTGAGCATCCCCATTCCTGTCACACATACCCCCAGCTTCCCCTTGCAGGGGTATATTGCTACTTCTATCTCCACAATCTGAGAGTAGGTTTGTAGAAAAGAGAGGAAGAATTCTTATCTTCTTATGGAGATTGTAACAAAATGGTAAATCTGAGTGAGAAAGGAAATAGAAGGAGAATTAAAAGATGTCTTCTTATCATTAGAGAAATATTGAAGCTTTTTTTTTTAGCAAGGCAGTGGGGTTAAGTGGCTTGCCCAAGGCCACACAGCTAGGTAATTATTAAGTGTCTGAGGCAGGATTTGAACTCAGGTACTCCTGACTCCAGGGCCAGTGCTCTATCCACTGCACCACCTAGCTGCCCCCAATATTGAAGCTTTTGAAATACTTCATTGACGGAGAGAATGCAATAATGATGGTTGAAGTACATAGATAAGTGGAAGACATGGAAGAGTTAAATACATCATATAAGGGAATCAAAGAATTTTACTGTTGGAAGGGATCTTATCCAGTTCAAAATATATTTAAAAGGAACCCTACTACAACATACTCAACAAGTGGTCATCCAGCCTCAATTGAAAACTGTAAATGAGGGGGAACCCACAATCTCCCATTGTATCCTATTCAACTTTGGGACAACTCTGTTAGTAAGTTTAAATTTGATTTTTTGAAACTTTTATCCATTGCTACTATCCATTGGGACCAAGCAGAACCAATTTAATCTCTATTCCCCAAGACAGCCTTTAAAATGTTTGAAAGGTAGCTATTACTCTCCCCATCCTGTTGCCTTTCCAAGCTTCTCTTCTTCAGGCTAAATATACCTAATTCTATCAAAATATTTTATTTGCTATAGACTCAAGGAAGTTCAACAACCTAGTTAACTATCCTTTGGGCATCTTTCAATTTTTCAATGCCCCTCTTATACTGTCCCTACTCAGTCCTAGGCACAATACTCCACACTGACATGGCAAGGATTGCAGAGTGTGGTGGGACTATTCTATTCTTATTCATGGAAACTATGCCCTTCTTAAAGCAGTTCAAATTAAATTAACCTTTTTGACTACCACTTCACATTGCTGACTCATACTTGCAGTCCACTCAAAGCCCAGATTTTTTTTTCCAAACTGCCATCTAATCTTTCTTCTCTTTTACTCACCTGATTTCCTCAGAGATTCTGATGGTGACATCTTGACATTTGGGTAGATGATCTTAAAGAGTTGCCTTGAACATCCATCCTGGTAATGAACTTAAAACTCTTTAAAATCAGGCACGCTTGTGTTTGGACCCTAGACACATAGTCCCTAACCTTAACCCTAAACCTTGATAGTATGTGCCAGAGTTTATGCTAACTAGTCTGGCTGAGCCTCCTTTAGAGATTTATCCTCATCACATTATTTCAGTTCAAGTGGTCTCTATTGAAGGCTGTGGATATGCTCAATAGAGCTCCTTTGCCAAATTCTCAGACCCTCCTGGCTCAGAACCAAAGATCAAGACTGGAAATTCAATCAGAGATGGGCTTTCTTATGAAATGAGATCTTCTTATTATTACTTATTCACCACCTACAGTCCAAGAGAAACAAAAGGCCTGAAATGAAATGTCACATACTAAGCACATGGCAGGATGCTAGGCAAACATTTTGCATTGAAGCCAATACATAGCTCCTAATGACAGTATTCTCCTGGGAGTCTCTCAGGCAGGAGATTCATTTGGTATTTTTGCTGGGAGAAGGTAGCCTTCCTGCCCTCCTAAGCGGAATAACACAAAAGCAGGTGCAGACCTTTAGAGGTAGACTTATTCCAGAGAGGATGACTCTGGGGGGGAGACGCTTTGGTCTTTTCTCAATCCTTATAATTTCCCATGTTCCAGAGAGGTCAAACCACTTTTAAAAAAGGAAATTAAATGCAAAAAAACAGCACTAAAATAAAATCACTCAGGTTTCTCACCTCACTCTTCCAAAGCCAGGGAATTCAGAGATCATATTTCCATATTTCCAATAAGTTATAGGACCTGAGTATTTTAAACTATCATTCTCTGGCCAGGATCTCTCTGAAACATGATGTGATCCTTTAGACTGCTTCACATTTTGTAGGGGGAGGATTATTATTTGAGTTTTCTAATGTTTAGTAATAAAATGAGTTAGATAATGATGGACAGTCAAATATTCTTTAGTCTTCTATGTATTTATTGTTTTACAACAGAATGCTCAATACAGATCATTATAACTGTCAAATAGTCAGCTGTGCAAAATAATATATATATAGTGTTTAAGTACAAATGGGAGACCTGATTTTTGAAAAATAAATTCTTAAATACAAATTTATGATCTTACGGAAGAGCATTTAGACTAGATGGTCTAAGTTGATCTGTCTCCTTGGATCCACAGAAACTCTTATATCCCCAAAAACCAATAGAATCAAAACACTGAATCATCATCAGTTCAACTGTGTGGATCACAATAAATGAGTCCCTTTCTCTAAAAGTATTTCTGGCTCCTCTACAAATATGACCTGTCCTGTATAAAAAGACAATAGGAATTTCTTGAAGGTCAATGGTCCAGAAATGCCAAGTCTACATAATCTATATTTACTGGTTCCATTTTTAGTTAGTATGTACTTAGATTACTGCTTTCAATTCACCATACAGAATAAGCACAAAAACTCCCAAGTCTCTTAGAATATTAGACCAGGCACCCCCATTTTTAAACAATCTTTCGCCAGCAGTCAATTGTCCCAGTGTTCATGATATCAGCTCCTTTGCATCCAGACTGCATCATTATTAGCTGCCTTACTTTATCAAAGGGATAAGGGACTACACCTGCTACAGCAGTCACCATGCAACCATCCATTTTACCACAATATAAGTGTTCTTTGGCTCTGGGAGCAAACGTTGCTATATCAAAGATTCCAAAAGAGGCTGCTCTATAGATAATGATACTCTGCACTGAGATACTGATGCCTTGATACAAATCACCAATTTCATCAGACTTGGTGATTTTTCACAAAGAAGTCTCCCAGGGCTTTGAATTCTCTCTCAGAGTCACTTTTATTTTAATGGCTGCTTTCATATTTCAGGGTTTTTTAATTGGGCTTCCTTTTATAATGATGTCATATTTACAGCTACCCTGAATTGTGTGTATGAATCTACACTTGTGATACACACCTGATGTGCAAAAACAGGTCAAGATCCTGAATGTCTGACTCCAGGGGCAATAACTTTTCCTTAGGTTCCTATGAAATGAATTTTCTTAGAAAATAGCTCTACAGGATATGTAGTTTTGAAAGCATGGGAAAACATTTATAGAGATAAATATCATAAAATTTCCATAAATACACAATGAGACAAAAGTCAAGCTCCAAACTTTCCATATGAACTTTGGTAGAACAATTCTATCAAGCACGCAGGTGCTCATTTATACCTGTTCATTTATAAGTTGTTTCTCAATTCAATAATGCACCTATTATGTACCAAGCATTATAGAACTTCAGCTACAACAAAAAAGAAAGAAAAATGTCTCTGACCTTAATGAGTTTACATTTCATTAATGAAAAGAACATGAAAAAAGAGATGTAAATACATAGTAATTTCAGGAGTGGGTAAAATACTGAAAAGGAAATCATTTATCACACTTTTATAGTTTCTGATACTAACCAGCAGGATGATCATAGAGAAATTACTTAAGCTTTCTGAATCTTAAGCACTCTCTAAGATTTATCTACAGAGCTAGTCACTGGACCCATGACTCTGGAGGAGAAAGTGAGGCTGGTGACTTTGCACAGATATCCTTCACTTATATTCAATTCACTTGCATGTCATGGCATTACATCCTTGATGTCATGGTCCTCTTTGGGAATGAAGGACAAACAACAACAACAACAACAACAACAACAACAACAACAGCAACAACAACAACAACAACGACGACGAGTAGGATTTGAGGAACAAGAGAAGGGAGGGTGTGCCTAGAGATGAGCAGAATTTCTTCTTGAACAAAAATTACAGATCTTGAATGTACTGGGAGTAGATTCCAAAAACATGACACTAAAATACTAGCTTGATTTCCAGGGAATTAGCCAACTCTTTAAATAAGGTGAGTAACTGCTATTCAATATTGTATTAGAAATATTAGCTTCAACAATAAGAGAAGAAAAAGAAATGGAAGGAATTAGAATTGGGAAAGAAAAGGCAAAACTCTCACTCTTTGCAAATGACATGATGGTATACCTAGAGAATACCAAAAAAATCATCTAAAAAACTACTAGAATAATCAGCAACTTTAGCAAAGTTGCAGGATATAAAATAAACCCTAATAAAGCCTCAACATTTCTATATATGACTAGCAAGATATAGCAGAAAGAGTTTGGAATAGAAATCCCATTCAAATGAACCTCAGACAATATAAAATACCTGGGAGTCTACATGCCAAGGCAGACTCAAAAACTTTTTGAAAACAATTACAAAACACTTCTCACACAAATAAAATCAGATTTAAATAACTGGGCAAATATCAACTGCTCATGGATAGATTGAGCAAATATAAGAAAAATGACAATTCTACCAAAATTAAACTACTTGTTTAGTGCCCTACCAATCAAAATTTCAAAAAATTATTTTAATGAGTAGAAAAATTTATAATTAAATTCATACAGAGAAATAAAGTTGAGAATTTCTAAGGATTCAATGAAAAAAAGTACAAAAGAAGGTGGCTTAGCCCTACCAGATCTAAAATTATGTTATAAAGCATCAGTCATCAAAACTGTCTGGTATTGGGGTGGCTAGGTGGTGCAGTGGATAGAGCACCGGCCCTGGAGTCAGGAGTACTTGGGTTCAAATCTGACCTCAGACACTTAATTATTACCTAGTTGTGTGGCCTTGGGCAAGCCACTTAACCCCATTGCCTTGCAAAAATCTAAAAAAAGAAAAAGAAAAAAGAAATAGAGTGGTGGATCAGTGGAATGGACTAGGTGCGATAGCAGGAAATGATTATTATAGTAATTTGCTGTTTGATAAACCCAAAGAATCTAGCAATTGGGATAAAAACTATCTCTTTGATAAAAACTGTTGGGAAAATTGGAAATTAGTATGGAAGAAATTTGGATTAGACCAACACCTCACACCCTATACCAAGATAAGATCAAAATGGATACAGGATTTGGACATTAAAAAAATTATAAGCAAACTAGGAGATCAAGGAATAGTTTACCTGTCAGATCTATGGAAAGGGAAGCAGTTTATGACCAAGGAAGAGAAGGAGAACATCATTAAAAACAAACTAGACACTCTTTTACTTTCCATCCTCCTCCTCAACTCCTTTCTGCTGGCCTGGCCTATTCAATCTGCAGTCCATGTGACCTCTTTTTAACTTTAAAATTACTTTCTTAATATGCTGTAACTTCTCTATTTTCTTTCCAAAACCTCCATTCCCGAATCTGAGTCTCATTTCATCCCGGGGTAGAACTGAACCCAAGAAACAAATCAGTGGCTACATTTTGAGAGTGAGACATCTGAACAATGGCCCCTCCCTGCACCCCACATTGACTGGCTGTCCTTTCCATGAAACCCCATCTTCTATTGGTCAGTTTGCTGAGGACCTTCCAAGGAGAGAGTCTAGAACCAGAGAGAATGGCCCCTGGGACCCAGAGACTCCCTTCCCAGGAATTGGTGACATTCATGGATGTGGTTGTAGACTTCACAGAGGGGGGAGTGGTGCCTCTTAAACCAATCTCAGAAAGAGCTGTACAAGGAGGTCATGCTGGAGAATTTCCAGAATTTTCTCTCCCTGGATGTCACCTTGAAATGAAAAGATTTGCTCAACATGAAAAAACTTGTGGTGGGAACACAGATCTTGATAGGCCTCAGAAGAGTGATACTGGAAAATTTTTTTATAAATGTAATGAATGTAGGAAGACTTTCATAAGAATCTCCTGGCTTGTTGCACATCAAAGAATCCACAATGGAGAGAAGGCTTATGGATGTAATCAATGTGGAAAGACTTTTATATGGAAGACTCATCTTGCTAGACATCAGAAAATCCATGCTAATGAGAAAACTTTTGAATGTAAACAATGTGGAATGGTTTTCAGAAAGGGTATCACTCTAGCTGTACATCAGAGAATCCACACTGGAGGGAAACCTTATAAATATAAGCAATGTGGAAAGGCCTTCAGAAAGAGCACCACTCTTGCCATACATCAGCGAATCCACACAGGAGAGAAACCTTATGAATGTAATCAATGTGGAAAGACTTTCAGAGAGAGCACCATTCTTGCCATACATCAGCGAATCCACACAGGAGAGAAACCTTATAAATGCAATCAATGTGGAAAAACTTTCAGAGAGAGCTCCAGTTTTGCTGTCCATCAGAGAATCCACACTGGAAAGAAACCTTATGAATGTAATCAATGTGGAAAGGCTTTCAGAGAGAACTCCCATCTTTATGCACATCAGAGAATACACACTGGAGAGAAACCTTATGAATGTAAGCAATGTGGAAAGGCTTTCAGTCAGAGCTCCAGTCTTATTAAACATCAGAGAATCCACACTGGAGAAAAGCCTTTCGAATGTAATCAATGTGGAAGGACTTTTGGACAGAAATGCAATCTTGCTAAACATCAGAGCCTCCATATTAGAGAGGAACGTTTTGAATGTAGTCAGTGTGGAAAGGCTTTCACACGGAGCACCTATCTTGCTGTACATCAAAGAATCCACACTGGGGAGAAACCTTATGAATGTAATCAGTGTGGAAAAGCTTTCAGAGCAAGCTACAGTCTTAACATACATCAGAGAATTCACACTGGAGAGAAACCTTATCAATGTGATCAATGTGGAAAAGTTTTTACACAGAGGAGCCATCTTAGTTCACATCAGAAGATGCACATTAGAAAGAAATCTTTTGAATATAATCAAAGTGGAAAGACTTTCACTCAAAGCTCCAGTTTAGCTTCACATCAATGAATCCACACAGGAGAGCAACCTTGTGGATGTCAAAGTGGTAATGCCTTCAGACAACTCAGGTCTTATTCCTCCCCACATTTGCCCTGCAAACCCCCCCTACAATAATTATAATAATAAAAAATGTGCTTCAGTCTGTGTTGAAACACCACCAGCTCTATCATGGGTGTATCACATTCTTTAGGATAAGTCCATCACAAAAGTTACTTCCATATTTTTCCACCATTGCCATTCCTGATCACAAATCCCTCCTTTCGCATTTCTCCTCTACCATGTTCTATATTTTCTCTCTCCTTTCACTTTGACTCTGCTGTGGGGTAGCTGAGTGGCACAGCAGACAGATCCCTGGCTCTGGGGCCAAGAGGCCCTGAGACCCATACCACCCCTTAGGCCCAGAATCCACCTGACCCTATGGTCCCAGACAGGCTATCCAATCCCAGCCCCTTGCAAGAAGTAAAAAAGAGCATGTGTTATATCTGACCACTCTCCCACCATGGTCCATCCTCTCCTCCATGACTCACATCCCCCCTTCCCCCTGTCCCCCCCCCCCTTCTCACTCTGGATGCCTATACCCCATTGAGTATATATGCTGTTTCCTCTCCTAGCTACCTCTGATGAGAGCGAAGATTCCCTCATTCCCCCCTGCTTTCCCCCTTTCATATCATTGCAGTAGCTCATTGTAATAAAGAAAAATCTTATTATATGAAATATCTTGGCCTATTCCCCCTCTCCTTTTTCTTTCTCCCATTACATTTCCCTTTCATCTATTGATTCCATTTTTACCATATATTATATCTTCAAATTCAGCTTTGTCCTGTGCTTCATCTATAAAAGCTCCTTCTACCTGCTCTCTTAGATGAGAAGGTTCATATGAGTATTACCAGTATCATTTTTTTATACAGGAATACATGCATTCTAAGCTCTTTTGCCTTCTGGAATATTAGATTCCAAGCCCTATGAGCTTTTTTTTTTTTAGGTTTTTGCAAGGCAAATGGGGTTGGGTAGCTTGCCCAAGGCCACACAGCTACGTAATTATTAAGTGTCTGAGATGGGACTTGAACCCAGGTACTCCTGACTCTAGGGCCGGTGCTTTATCCACTGTGCCATCTAGCTTCCCCTCCCTTACTTGATTTTCAAAGTCTTTTTTGAGCTCTATCATAGCCTGAACCCAATTTCTGTTTTTTCTTGGAGTCTTTAGATGCAGGAGCTTGTGCTTACTCATCTTCAGACTGAGTGTTTTGATCCTTCTTGGGATCACAGGCCAAGTATCAGGATCTGAATGTGATCAGAACCCCAAAGTCCTGTTCTAGGGACAGAGGACAGAGCTTGGCAGTCTCTCTACTCCCCTCTCTAGGCTCAGCACTCAGGCCTGGGGACTCCGGCTTACCAGCTCCACCTGTTTCCTGTTCCTGAGCTGCCTCAGCCATGCTGCTCCTTGTGTGCTCTGAGGGCTGGGCTTCATGTGCTTGCCTCTGGCAGAGGTCCCCCGGCTGATCCCCCAAGTTGTGCCTGGTGTTTCCTATGGTGTAGAACAGGAAACTGCCCCCTTTTTTCTATTAAAAACCAGGAAGGATGTGAATTTAGGGAAGCCTGGAGGGATTTGCATGAACTGATGCTGAGCAAGATGAGCAGAACCAGAAAAAAACATTTTACACCCAAACAGTAGCATGGGGTTGATGATCAACCTAGATGGACTTGCTCATTCCATCAGTGCAACAACTGGGGAAAGTTTGGGGCTGTCTGCAATGGAGAATACCATCTGTATTCAGAGAAACAACTGTGGAGTTTGAACAAATACTAAAGATTTATTACCTTCAATTGGTGGGGGAGGGGAACCCGTTATCTTATGTGATTTTGCTATCTCATACTTTATTTTCCTAAGGATATGATTTCTCTCCTTACATTCAACTTAGATCAATGTATACCATGGAAGCTAGGTAAAGAAAAACAACTGCCTTCTTTTGGGGGTGGAGGAAGGAAAGCAAGAATGGGTGGAAAATTGTAAAACTCAAAATAAAATCTTGCTTTAAAAAAAACTAGACAATTTTGATTACATTAAATTTAAAAGATTTTACACAGACAAAATCACTGTAACCAAGATAAAAAAATGTAGTAAATTGGTAAACAATTTTCATAACTAGTATTTCTGACAAAGGACTCGTTTCTTTTTTTTAGAACGATTTTATTTATTTTGAGTTTTACAATTTTTCCTCTAATCTTGCTTCCCTCCCCCCACACCCACAGAAGGCAATCTGTTAGTCTTTACATTATTTCCATGGTATACATTGACCTAAGTTGAATGTGATGAGAGAGAAATCATATCCTTAAGGAAGAAAAAATAAGTATGAGAGCAAAATTACATAATAAGATAACATTTTTTAAAAATTAAAGGTAATAATCTTCGGTCTTTGTTCAAACTCCACAATTCTTTGTCTGGATACAGATGGTGTTCTTCATCGCAGATAACCCAAAATTGTTTCTGATTGTTGCACTGATGGAATAAGCAAGTCGATTAAGGTTAATCATCACCCCCATGTTGCTGTTAGGGTATACAATGTTTTTCTGGTTCTGCTCATCTTGCTCAGCATCAGTACATGCAAATCCTTCCAGGCTTCCCTGAATTCCCATTCCTCCTGGTTTTTTTTTTTTTTTAGATTTTTGCAAGGCAACGAGGTTAAGTGGCTTGCCCAAGGCCACACAGCTAGGCAATTATTAAGTGTCTGAGGCCAGATTTGAACTCAGGTACTCCTGACTCCAGGGCCGGTGCTTTATCCACTATGCCACCTAGCTGCCCCTAATACCATTAATTTTTAAAAAATGTTATCTTATTATGTAATTTTTCTATCTCTTATACTTATTTTTCTTCCTTAAGGATATGATTTCTCTCTCATCACATTCAACTTAGATCAATGTATACCATGGAAACAATGTAAAGACTAACAGACTGCCTTCTATGGGGGGGTGGAGAGGGAAGCAAGATTAGGAGAAAAATTGTAAAATTAAAAATAAATAAAACCTTTCTTTAATTTAAAAAAATA
Organism: Macrotis lagotis; assembly: GCF_037893015.1. Lineage (NCBI taxonomy): Eukaryota > Metazoa > Chordata > Mammalia > Peramelemorphia > Peramelidae > Macrotis > Macrotis lagotis. The sequence goes on from NC_133659.1 coordinate 170,887,366, forward strand.
AGGTGAGTAACTCCACTGTGTGGAGCTATATGGTAGTGGACTATTGCTATCTGGAGTCAGAGGAAGTAGGTCTTGTGTGAGGTAAGTCAATGAGTCTTTCTGGATCTCAGGTTTTCTTCTTTTAAAACAGAGGATCTCTATAAATAGACAGACCTTCCAGTTCTAAATTTGTGAATAAACTGTTTAGTTTGCTTTTGTTCATTTATCCATTAACAACTTTTATCTGCAGATTACTATACATTCCCACTTCCATGTCATTGTTTTTGCTCTTTGTGGAACTTTCATCTCCATACCTATTCCTGCTCTTCCTCTTCCTCTTTCTTCTTTTTTCTTTTTTCTTCTTGTTCTTCTTCTCCTCCTCCCTCCTTCTTCTTAGTTCTTCTCATTGTTTTTGTTCTTTTTTGTTGTTCATTCAATCTCTAAGTCCTCTTCAAGTACCTCATACATATCCAATGCTAGGTGCGTAAATAATACATTCTTGGATTTAAGTTAAGAGAAGCCCCAGAACTCCTCCAAACCTCTCCTCCTCTTACCATCTACTGAGACAAAGTGGCACGCCCAAGATACACAATAAGTAGCAGAGCCAGGAACTGAACTCAGGTCCTCTGACTCCATATTTGGTGTTATTTATAATCCATTATAGATAATTTACATGACCCAGGACCTGGTCTAAGACATGTTCTCCTGAGACCCATCCTTAGCAACACAAATCTTCCCTTCTTCAAATTCTACTCCTTCCACATTACTTCCTTCTTTTCTAGACTTAACATTTGATGATAAAACCAGAGTTCTAGAATTGGCCATGGCACTAGATGTGACTTTAGGCAGATCACTTCTACTTACTGACCCTATAAAATGAGGGGGTCTGGAAAATTGTCAAAGATGCCAAAAGGTAGAAATAGTATGGGAGGGGCTGTGGGAAGGCAGATACAAAAATGCATTGTTGATAGAGTTGTGAATTAGTCCAACTAGAAAGTCTTTTGGAATTATGCTTTAAAAAAAAGTAAACTAAACATCTCTATCCTTTGACCCTGAAATCCCACAGATAGGCATATATCCCAAAGAGGTCAAAGATTATATTCACTGAAATACTAACAACAGCAATTTTTGTTAATGCAAAGAATAGGAAGCAAAGTAAGTACCCATGAACTGAGGAGTGGTTAAACCAATTGTAGAATATGAAAATAATGAAAAGTTATTATACCAAGGGGAAACAATGAATATGAATAATTCAGAGAAACCTGAGTCAGTTTATGTGAACTGATCAGAATTAAAGAAAACAATATACACAATGACTACAGCAGTGTAAGGAAGAACAAAGAGAGTGAAACTAAACACTATATAATCATAATGACTAAGCAGAGCTCTGGAGAGGAGCTAAAAAAAAAGTACTTCTCTTCCTTCCCAGGGGTGAGGTACTACAGATGTGAAATGTTGCATTATACTGTCAGACATGGTCAATGCACTGGTTAGTTTTCTGAACTGCTCTTCTCTTCCTTTTTTCTTTCTGGTTTTTTTTTTTTTGGTTTAAACACCAGATGACTTTGTTAGAAAGGGGAGGATATATTCAAAGACTAATGTGATTTAAAACAAAAATTATGAATAAGGTAAGATTTTTTTATTTAATTAATTAATTTATTTTGGATTTTACTATTTTACTTCTAATCTCACTGCCCACCCCCCACCATCCACAGAAGGCAGTCTGTTAGTCTTTACATTGTTTCCATGGTATACATTGACCTAAGTTGAATGTGATGAGAGAGAAATCATATTCTTAAGAAAAAAATAAAGTATAAGAGATAGCAAAATTGCATAATAAGATAAGGTTTTTAAAAAATTAAAGGTCTTTGGTCTCTGTTCAAACTCCACAATTCTTTCTCTAGATACAGATGGTATTCTCTATCACAGATACCCCAAAGTTGTGCCTGATTATTGCACTGATGGAATGAGCAAGTCCATTAAGGTTGATCATCACCCCCATGTTGCTGTTAGGGTGTACAATGTTTTTCTGGTTCTGCTCATCTTGCTCAGGATCAGTTCATGCAGATTCTTCCAGGCTTCCCTGAATTCCCATCCCTCCTGATTTCTAGTAGAACAAGTGTTCTATGACATATATATATATACATATATATTAATACACACACACACACACACACACACACACACACACATATACCATAGTGTGTTCAGCCATTTCCCAATTGATGGACATTTACTCAATTTCTAATTCTTTGCCACCACAAACAGGGCTGCTATGAATATTTTTGTACAAGTGATAGTTTTACCCTTTTTCATAATCTCTTCAGGGTATAGACCCAGTAGTGGTATTGCTGGGTCAAAGAGTATGCACATTTTTGCTGCCTTTGGGCACAGTTCCAAATTTCTCTCCAGAAAGGTTGGATGAGTTCACAGTTCCACCAACAATGTAGTAGTGTCCCAGATTTCCCACATCCCTTCCAACATTGATCATTGTCCTTTCTGGTCATATTGGACTATCTGAGAGGTGTGGAGTGATACCTCACTGATGCTTTAATTTGCATTTCTCTAATAAGTAGTGATTTAGAGCAATTTTTCTTATGACTATGGATCACTTTGATTTCCTCATGTGTAAATTGCCTTTGCATATCCCTTGACCATTTGTCAATTGGGGAATGGCTTGTTTTTTTTAAAAAAAAATTTGACTCAGTTTTATGCATATTTTAGAAATGAGTTCTTTGTCAGAAATACTAGTTTCAAAAACTGTTTCCCAATTTACTATATTTATTTTGATCTTGGTTACAGTGGTTTTGTCTGTGCAAATGCTTTCTAATTTAATGTAATCAAAATTATCTAGTTTCTTTTTAATGATGTTCTCCATCTCTTCCTTGGTCATAAACTGCTTCCCTTTCCATCAATCTTACAGGTAAACTATTCCTTGATCTCCTAATTTACTTGTAATATTGTTTTTTATGTCTAAATCCTGTATTCATTTTGATCTTATCTTGGTATAGGGTGTAAGATGTTGGTCTAATCCAAGTTAAGGTAAATTTTTTTTTAAAGATACATTTTAAAAAATAAAATAAAATATTTTTAATGAGGGGATCAGACTAGATAATCTTTAAGTTTCTAAGTTTCTTTCCAGTTTTAAGAGTCTACAAGAGTTTAATAATTCTTTTTCTTAAAATGCTTCCAGCGAATCTCCTGGCTTAGCTCCTTGAGGAGCTTATAGTCCTTTAGTGCCCCCACCCCCAACCCAACAGCAGCTAGAACTATTTTGGGCACATATTAGACACCCAACAAATATCAGGAAAACAGGTTAATTGATCCATGGAATAGGAAGGCAGCACTTACTAACAATAATCCTGAGAAATATACCCCCTGTTCCCTTTTAAGGCTCCTGAGGTTAGTTTATATAGGAAGAACTACCCTAGACTTCTGGGTTGTTGTTTCAAAATTATCTCTCAAAACCAGCTATATTGTCAGGAGGGTTAACCAAGTGAAAATGCTATGTGGCAAAACAATGTATATCCAATGTGTCCTATATTCCCCTGGGTAGTTTAATTCAGTGAACATAGCACATCTACAAGAAGTCTTTTTTTTTTTAGTTTTTAGTTTTTTGTTTTTAGTTTTTCAAGGCAACAGGGTTAAGTGGCTTGCCCAAGGCCACCCAGCTAGGTAATTATTAAGTGTCTGAGGTCAGATTTGAACTCAGGTACTCCTGACTCCAAGCTAGTGCTCTATCCACTGTGCCACCTAGCCACTCCTATAAGAACTCTTAAAACTCAGGATATACCTGCAATTGAGGCAGTGATCATTCTATGTCACAAAGACAGTGCTACTGACCACACTTTTGTTGACTGACTGACTTCTTGTGGATGGTGTCAGTCACTCATTCTGAGAATGGTGCCTTGACTTGTGTTTGACTTGACTGACTTGGGGTTAAAAACAACATCAGTTAAAGTCCCTGCCACATAGGCTAGTCTAGTTTTTCCTTTAAAAGGCAATGGAACTGTTCCTGAGAATTAATTGATACAGAGGACAAAAACTGGATGGAACTGCAGCTACATGTTTGAATAAGTATAAAAGCTTAGCTTGGGTTCCCTCAGGCTTGACATATGCTTCTTAGCAGGTTGCTCACGTAGCAAAAGAGGAGGTAGATTGGGAGTTGTACCCAACCAGCTCACCAAACCAGTTGTACCCTTGCTGAATATCCTTTCTATGCTATGGTTAAGTAAACTTTTGCTAAGTGTTAGATAGTCAACAGATAGCCTGTTTTATTCCATTCCCTAGCCTGAACCATTGAATTTGGCCAAGTAAGATCTTGTTTAATCCCAGAATAATCCCTGGACAACTTATTTTGATCCCTTCCTCATGCTTATTTCAGAAGTTGTGGAACACTGACCCCAAGATCTATAAGTAAAAGTGTAATTTTGACCAGGAAAATGTTTAATATTTAGATAATTGCACAGTTTATCACATATCCCAACACATTTGACTAAGTAATAAAAACCTTTTAACCAGACTGGGACTTATTTTTTTTTATCAAGACTAGTTATTTGTTTCCTGTTTGTTTAAAATTTCTTAAAAATCAAAAGTAAAAAAAAAAAAGCCTCAAAGGTCCTATAGAGGTCTTTAAAAACATCATTAAGAGTAGCTATACCTTTAAGAAAAGATGACACAATTCTGGGAAAGAACACCTTTCCAGAGGGATAGTCAAAGGATTGCTGATGCTGTTTTGAGGGACTTGTAGGCACACCTGCCCAAATCCCAGTCTTCTCTGAATGTTTACTTGGTACCAGGATTCTTCAGTAATTTTCTTATTGAACTTCTATAGAAAGGGAATTGCAAAGAGTTATTTCATTTGTACCTTTTGAAAGTTCTCCATCTGTCAACAAGCTGATACTTCTATTTTTCCTTTCTATCTTTTGTTCCATAGTACATACTGGAGGGCTTTAGTTCTAATGACTCAACATTGATGCAACTTGTGAAAAGTTCAGACTTACTGTTAATTAAATGGCAACATCTCAGAAAACATTACAACTTTTGTGTCAATGGGTGTGGCCCCAGAGATGGACTCAATGAATATTCCCTTTCATGTATTATGATTCAACCACATTAATGATACCAGATGGTGAGTCAATGTTAAATGCCGCTTTAATGTGCAAGGCATTATCAAACTAAAATAATTGATCTTAAGCACAAAATGTTAACAATGATTAAACAATATCACCTCTGAGTAAGGAGTATAAAACAAGCAAATGGGATCATTTTATGTAAACTATAAACTGTTTGACCTTATTCAAAGGGCACATATTCCATTTTCTTTGAACTTCTTTTCATTGGAAACAATTCTTACCAGAATCTATTCTCTCTGGGAACACTGGAAAATAATGAAATGTTGGGAAGAAAAAAAAAAACTTCTTGAAGTTCTTCAGTAGATTCTCTCTCTCCTCCCCACTTCTCTTCATGAGAGTTAAGAGACTTGGTTAAGCACTTTGAGTTTCATCTAAATTAAGTTTCAAATGCCATAGATTAACATTGGGATGGAGATGATTGGTTTCCAAGACAAAAAGATGCATGCTAATTAATCCAAAGATCATTTCAACTGAAAAGTTCAAAGGACAAGCTTACTTCAGTAGACATCAGGAATGCTGATGATTAATTATACCTGAGAAACACTAGGCACCTTTCTTTAATATTTTTTTTGTGTTCTATGCACTTTTCTAAGACCAAAAGGCAAACATTTACTCTTGGTGCTTCAGATGATGCAAAGACATGTTCTCTTCTATTTTTCTAGGATTTATTTAATAAATAATAGCTAACTGATTGATGGACTGACTGCTCTCATCTTTATCCCCCCTCCCCCCATTCAGTATTCACTTCACAACAAGGAAAGAGTGAGACACATTACAGCTGTGTGAGCCATTAATCTAAGTATGGAAAACAGAATGTCTCCCCAGATTCAGATTTAGCTGGTATACCTCCATCTGTGCCGAGCCTGCCACACCTATATTGACATAAGTCTGTACAGGTGATTCACACACAGAGAGAAAGTTGAATCTGTATTCAAGCATAAAAGATGAACAACAAAAAAATACCACCCAGGAAAATACCATTACTGAATCATATCATCAGTGACTTTTAGGCAGAACTATATGCATTAATTAATTTCCAGGCTCGTGGCCCAGCTTGTCAGAAGATGCCAATTAGGAAATAAAACTCTGGTCCATCTGTGAGCCGCTGCAATTTGTGCTATGAGCATCAAAGCAGGCGCATGCCCATCTCTGGTGAGTGGAGGGCAGCAGCAGTCACATGCAGCACACTCTAGGTCAGTGCTCTCCAGACAGCAGGACAAATTTCTGGACTTCTGAGTCATAAAAAGAGAAGCCAGAGTCTCTGGCCAACTGCATAACTCATGAACATTAGTCACTTGATTTACTCTCAGACATTTCAAAAACCTCAGGATTGTCCACATCTGGCAGGGGCTGAGGGAAGGGATGGCTAATAGAGTCATGGATGGCATTAATAGAGTCATATCTGTGTGGATCATCTGATAAATTTAATTGCTCAAGGCAAACAGGGTTGAGGGCAGAGGATCAGTCTGAGGATTCAGTTGTCAGAAGCAACGATCACCAGCATAAGGAGTTGTATGTACAGGAGACATGGTTATGATTTAGTTCATTCATCTTGATACAATTATCAACATACTTTCATTCCCCAAGAATTTCTCATTTAGCATTTGTTTTCTTGAATGTGGTTATATTTCTCCATAGAGTCTGTTTTACTTATATTGCCTGGGTGAGATAACACTGAGTTCTCTACTGAATAGCCCTGGACAATATTAAGCAATGTTTTCAATCTGGATTTTCTTTGAGGACTTTGGATCTCACAGCCTTACTAAAATGATAATTTTTAAAAAGTCCCAGTTGCAGCTCATGAGGTAGACTATATTTCTGTTTGTCAGCAAAATGAACAATGCTGGAATTCAAGGAAAGAACACCTGGTAACCTGGTCAGGGAACTCTGACATTAGCTGTATGAATCTGGACAAGATGCTACCTTTCTGAGCCTCGGTTTCCTCATCTTTAAAATGAAGATAATAAAATTAATAGTTATCTACCTCACTAGGTTGCTGTGAAGTTCATTTGAGATACAGTATCTAAAGTACTTTGTAAATTTTAAAGGGCTACATTATATATATATATATATATATATGCATATATATATATGTATTGTGTAATAGCTTCCCTTATTGAGTAATCAAATGTTGAAATGTCAAATGTCAAACAGTATTTTATTAGTATTTCTTTTGTCTATCTTGTCTTCTACTGTCTCCTCTCTTCCCAGGCTACCCCCCCCTTCATCCTCAGTCTGGTAGAGTCTCCCTGACTTCCACCCCTGTGCCCCAGAAAGGGCCCCTGCTGGCCATTCTCCAGGGTCTTAATCTCCTTTCAGCCACCTGCAGCACATGAGTCTCCTCCCCTCCCCCAAGACCCAGTCTATTAACCATCTCTTCCCTTTAGCCAGGGACCCCCTCCCAGAGCTCTAGAGGAAAACCTTGAGTAACCTCATTGTTTGCCTCAACGTGGAAGAAAATGTGGCTGCGTTTCAGGTAATCAACTTGAAGCTGGTATATTAACCGCTGAAGGCAAATGAAACATACTCATATGAGTGGGAACTTGATATATGCAGAAGGTCAAAGTTTCCCCCCTGCACAGTGGTGGTCACTTTAATTGGTCTGTAAGAAGGCTGCCCTAGTACACAATGAGGGTCTGTCCCTGGCTGGGGCACATTTACCTTACACATTAGGGTGAGCACCTTTGGACCCTAGGCAGAGCTCGCCACTGATTGTTTTATGCTTTTGGGTCCCCACTGATCCCAGGGCACCGTGTGGTCTGCTGCCCTTAAAAGAAAGGCAACATAGTCTGAGCAGAAAGAGCACAGCTGAAGGAGGCAAGAACCCCAGTTTTCTTCCCACCTCAGCTATTGACTTGCTGGGTGACCTTAGCCCACTCAATCCTTTTCTGTGTCTTGTTTTCCTTGGGTTTTAAACTACTTCTAAGGAAAATGACTTGTTTGAATTTGGGACAACTAACTAAATAGAACTTGGAAATATTAAGATATTAAGGTATGCAAGCTAATAGAAGGGACTGACAGACCTTATGTTTTCTGAAAATGTTAATAGTTACATCTGTGACTTTATCCAATAATAACTGACAATTAGATAATGCTTTAACATGTGCAAAGTACTGCTTTATAGATTCACCTGAACCCCTCAGCAACTCTATGAGGTGGGTGCTACAAGTGTTATTATTTTACAGATGAGGAAATGGAAACTCAGTTATCTGACACAGTTGGCTGATGTCAGAAGTGGGATTTGCATCTAGGTCTTCCTGACTCTAAGCCTACTGTGTTATCTACTCTATCAAGGTGCTAGTCATAGGGTTATGTTAAATTTAGGATGTGTGGTTTGTAGATACAACATTATAAGCAGTTAGAGAAGGCCAGTCTCATGAAAAACTCCTAGAACTGAATCAATTATTTTTCTTTTTAGATTTTTCAAGGCAATGGGGCTAAGTGGCTTGCCCAAGGCCACACAACTAGGTAATTATTAAGTGTCTGAGGTTGGATTTGAACCCAGGAACTCCTGACTCCAAGGCCGGTGCTCTATTCACTGTGCCACCTAGCTGCCTTGAATCAAGTATTGAATCATATAAATACGTGGTCATGATTTTATTGCCATTATTGTAACTCATATTTCTACACTGCTTTAAGGTTTATGAAGCATGTTCCTCATCTACCCTGTGAGATAGACAGGATTAAGATTATTGTATCCATTGAACTGTGCTGGGTGAAAGATGTCACAGAATTGATGAGGAAACAGAGAGATGAGATGACTTGTATAAAATCAACAACATTGGTAAGTTTTGGCAAATATAATATAAGCAATGCATGTCTACTACATGCATAGCAATGGGAAAACAAAGACAACCCTTTTCTACAGTTTTGCTGGAAAGACAGGTTACAACTCAAAAAGATCAAGAACAGTATGATATTGCACATGAAATATGCTGTTAAGAGATTAAAAGGAAAGGTTACTGTGGCTGGTATAATTTTAAAAGGCTTCATGGAGCGAGTGAGATTTTGGTGTCTTTAGGTGGCAATGAAAAGTTGGGCAGGGTTCAGGTGTTAGGCAGGTTTGCTTGGAAAAGTATAAAGACATAAACTTGTAGAGATAGAATCAAAGAACTAAAAAGGAACCCAGATATTATCTAGTCTTATCTCATTACTTCACAGATGAGGTTCAGACTAGAATGTGAGGGACCATGGATGTCAGACTGAGAGTTTTGTACTTAATTCTCTTAGCAATGGAAGCCATGGGAGTTTGTTTTTTTTTTTCAAATGGATAAGGGGAGGAGAGTTGGGGTGATAGGCATAGAGGAATGTTTTAGGGAAAATTAAGCAAGTAGCCTTATTTAGAAATGGAAAAAGTTGGCATCATGGTGACCAGGAACGCTGACTCCTGAAACAGATCAATAGGTCAACCAATTATTGTCCTACAAAGAAGATCAAGTCATCAGGGAGGTGATGCTGTGATGTGCAAATGAATTAGATTTAGGTGAGGGAGGGTTGAGCAAAGTCGAATTGACTGAAGAAATACTCTCATTGATTGACCAACAATAGATCCAAGTCCAAGTCCACAGAATCCTGCTTGGGCCCTGACTGTTTAGAATGAATGTAAATGACAATTGTTTCTGTCTTGGCCAAAAAAACTGAGGGTCTTCCCTCCCTTGGATTGATTTTTTTTGACTAGCTAAAAGAGGTGATTCTTTGCTTCTTTTCTTTCTTACCTTGTCTTAATCACTGAATGGGTATTGCTTGGGTCAAACTGAGACCTGGGAAAGACTTTAGCTTAAAAATACCAAGGTCTCCCACAGCATCCTTGGTTATATCCAGTCATCCTGATCCATATCTGGCCACTTTCAAGGATTACATGAAGCTGGTGACTTAATACAGCACCCCCTCACTTATAAGTTCAGCCAAAAAAGCATTTAAGTGACTGTGCTGGACACTGTGCTAAGCATTGAGAGTATAAAAAAAGGCAAAAAAAATCCTTGATCTCAAGGAGCTTACAACTATAAGCTCTATACAGAATAAATTGAGTAACCAACAGAGGAAAGGAACTTATATTAAGGTGGATTGGGAGATCCCATCAGAAGATGAGATTTGAACTGAAACTTGAAAGGAAGCCAGAGGCTAGGGAAGTAGATATGAGGAAGGAGAACAGTAAAAATGCAGAGAGACTGGAAATGGAGTGTCTTCTGAAAGGATAGCAAGATAAGCAGGGTTAATGGATCACAGAGGATGTAGGATTGGGAAGAATGACGTGTAAGAAAACTGAGGAGTTCAGAGGGGCCAGGTTGTGAGGGTCTTTGGATGGCAGAGGATTTTTATATTTGATCCTGAAAGTGATAGGGAACCATAGGAGTTTACTGGATGAGATGGACAGGTCATATGGCCAGATCTGTACTTTGCAGGTGGATCACTTTGGTAACTGAGTGGAAGACAGATTGTAGTGGGGAAGAGACCAACTAGAGAGGTACTGCATAATCCAGGTGTAAAATATGCATGAGGTGGAAACAATATAAAGTCTAACAGACTGCCTTCTGTGGGAGGTGAGGGGAGGGAAGTGAGATTAGGAGAAAAATTATAAAATTCAAAAATAAATAAATAAATAACTTTTAAAAAGATATGCACGAAGATCAGATTTAAGCTAGTATGGATCTGGGTAAAAGTCATAACAGAAGAAATAGGAAATTGGTGATTAAAAGAGTTTTGGGTAGAAAATGCTGCATTTTAACAGTCTTTTGAGTCCAATACTACTATTCCTTTTTTTAATACTGTGGGTTCATCTTTGTTTGCAAGGCAAATGGGGTTAAGTGGCTTGCCTGAGGCCACACAGCTAGGTAATTACTAAGTGTCTGAGACCAGATTTGAACCCAGGTACTCCTGACTCCAAGGCCAGTGCTTTATCCACTATGCTACCTAGCCGCCCCTGTGGGTTCATTTTTGAAGATAGTTAGATCAACATGAAGGATCATGTAGAGAATTCCTGGTATGGAAATTGCATCCACCGAAACATGTGTAACTACTCTCTGACTTAGTAAATATATACTAGAGTGTTAACCAAAAAGCATAAAGACTTGAATGACTTGCCCAAATTTCCATAGATAATTTGTCAGAAGCAACACTCTATCTACTATGATAATGCTGCTTTTATAAATTAAGTAAAGTGTTTAGTTTAAAAATATGACCTCTATCTTAGTACCAATTTGTTAGTATACCCTAGTTTTGTGAGGCGGCTGCAAATACATTGGCTTAACAAACAGAATATCAATTCTCAAAGTGTAGTCTAGGGGAATCTGAGCATCCCTAAGATCTTTTCAAGGAGTCTGCAAGGTCAAAAATATTCTCATAATATTACTAATAGATTTACATTTCTGGTAAAGATAAATATCAATAGCTATTATCCCCATAAATAAAAACTCTTTTGGAGAATCTTTAATAATTTTAAGAGTACATATAAAGGGGTTACATTATTTTAAAAACAAAGAACATAAAGGTGTTCCCAAGACCAAAAAATTTGAGAACCAATGCTTCAGAAGGTCAATAGTTAGGAGGGAATGTATGCTTTTATTTTATAGATGAAGACACTGAGATCCAGAAAACTTAAGCTACTTAACTTCTCTGTGACTCAGTGTCTTCATTTATATAAGATGAAAGACTTAGATGAGGAAACCTCAATCTTTTCCATTTCTAAAACTATGAGCTGATGCTTTACATAGCCTGTCTGAAGTTTATGCGTAATAACAATCAGCACAGGGTTCAAACCTAGCTCATCTGACTCCCCACATCTAGTGAGATCTCATGCTGTGCTGCCTTCTTTAATTCTTACAATCACATTATCCAATCAGTATAATTCATGCCTTTCATGAAAAAATTTTATTATATTATAAAATTATACAAGTGTTTTCCTCGATGTATATTTTGGCTTTTACATACCACCCGCACATTTGTGGTAGGGCAGGGCACTGTGTAAAAACTCGGGGAACTGTGTTCTTATTGTCCTGGATAGAACAGACTTTCTAATAGTGAGGTCTAGGTTTCCTACACCCCCCCCCCAAATAAATGCTTTAGGCTAGATCATGTATGGAAATTTTCCATAAATATTTCATAGAATCACAGAAGCAGATCATTTGAAAGTTGGAAGGACCTCAGAAATTAAATACAAACCTCTTATTTTAGAGATGAAGACACTCAGGCCCAGGGAAATGAAGTGCTTTAAAGTCACACAGCTAGGTATTATTAAGTATCTGAGGTTGAATTTGAACTCGGGTCCTCCTGAATCCAGGGCTGGTACTCTGTCCACTGCACCACCTAGCTGCCCCCAATTGATATTCTTAAAGTTCAGGTATGATCATGTCACTCTTCTGCTCAAAAATATTCAATAGCTTGGTATTGCCTCTAGGACAAAATCCAAATTCCTCAGTTTCTTATCTAAAACCCTTTAAATCTGTCTCTGAGTACCCTTCCAGGAATTTAGTGGCATAGCTGGGATTAAATCCTATGTTTTTTTGATTTGTAGTCTCTTTTGACTATTCAGGATTTTTTTAAAATTTGATTTAAGTGAATAATAGATTATTTACTAGTAGGATAATAGATTATTTAAAGCCTTTACTAGGATGTGACAGAGTTTTGTTTCAGGCAACAAAATTGGGGGAATTTTTCCCCCATTATGGTGCAGAACCCTATTGGCTTGTACCTCCTTGGGGACTGGGGGAAGGCAAATCCCAGGAGAGGGTGAGAGAACTGGGTTGCAGGCCAGCAGAGGAGGGGAAAGGACAGCTACCTCCTCTGCGTTATCTCTGCAAACATAAATGAATGATATTTCCCAAGGCCTGCCTGTCTTTCCTCAGGGCCATAGGAAAGATGTTATAGCTATCCCACATAACTGATTTTGATCTAGAATTATTATTCTCAATAATAATAATATTCCACATTTATACAGCTTTTTAAATTTGAGAAAATGTGTTCTTCCCAAAGATCCTGTAAAATCAACATGACCTCCACTTTGAAGATGACTATTCTGAAGCTCAGAAAAGGAAAAGGACTTGCTCTTTGTCTCATAGCTAATTAAATGAGAAAGCAGAATAGTACCAAAGGAAAAAGGCATGGATTTGAAATGAGAAGACCTGGATTTGAATTAACTTTGTCATTTATTATTGTGTGACTTTTCCAGCAAATCACTGACTCTCTCTGGGTCTTGGTTCCTCATTCATCAGTTGAGGAAATTGTATTAGATGACTTCTAAAGTCTCTTTCCAAGCAGCTAGATGGAACAGCAGATAGAGTGCCAGACTTGGAGTCAGAATCATCTTCCTGAGTTGAAATCTTGTTTCAGACTTGTACTAGTTGTATGACCCTGGGCAAGTCACTTAGCCTTATTTGCCTCAGTTTCCTAATCTATAAAATAGGTGGAAAAGGAAATGTCAAACCACTCCAATATCTTTGCCAAGAAAACCCCAAATGGTATCATAGAGTCAAACACAACTGAACAACAGCTTTAATCTAAATTCGAATTCCTGTATACAAAGTTCAACACTTCATTTTACAACACTGCTGTGGTATAGTCCCTGGGATCAGATGCACATCACAATTTTATCATATGAGTGACTCCAGATAACTATCAGCTCAAATCAATTCCGACTAACAAGTATTAGTTAAGAACTTAACAGTTGCTAGGCTGGTGGCACTTAGTAACTATGTTAGGGACTGGATGTACACAGACAATAAGAGAATAGTTTCTATCCTTAAGAGGTTTATATTTTATTTTTGAAGAACAACATGTACCAAATAAGTACATATGAAATATATGCAAAAGGAGAATCAGGTAATAGGGGATGGGGAAAGAAGGGAGTCCTAACTACTAAGAGAATTGGGAAAGGTATCTTGTAGAAAGTGACACTAGAGGTGCAGGAAAAGGAAGGCATGAGGAAGATGGATTCCAGGAATAGGCTATACAGAAACACTGAGGCTGGAGTGGCATGTCTATGAGAAGCAGCAAGTAGAATAGATTGGTTGGAATATAGAGTGCATGAAGGGGAATAATATAAGATTAGAAGGGTACTCAGAAACATATTTAAAAGGTTGAGGAATTTGGATTTTGTTCCAGTGGTAATACCAGGCTATTGAATATTTTTGAGTAGAAGAGTGACATGATCATCTCTGAATTTTAAGAATATCAATTAGGGGGCAGCTAGGTGGTGCAGTGGATAGAGTACCAGCCCTGGAGTCAGGAGGACCTGAGTTCAAATTCGACCTCAGACACTTTATAATTACCTAGCTGTGCATGTCTTGGGCAAGTCACTTAATCCCCCATTGCCTTGCAAAAACCAAAAAAAAAAAAAAAAAAGAATATCAATTTAACAGCCTTCTCTAAGGAGAAAGAGGGAAGACTGGAATCTAGGATAACAATTAGGAAGTCATTAAAATCACCTAAGTAAGAAGGAAGCAGGGAACTAGCATTTATTCAATGCTTACTATGTGCTATACTAAAAAGATTATAAATGTCATTTGATTTGAACCTTAAAACAATCTTGAAATAGATGCTATGATTAACCCCATTTTATAGTTGAGGAAATTAAACAGACAAAGGTTGTGATTTGCCCAGGATTATCTGGCTAGTAAGTGTTTGAGGCTAAATTTGAACTCAACTCTCAATGTTCAGGCCTAATTCACTCTATCCACTGTGCACACTGCCAGGAAGAGATATGGAGATGGAAGGGATACTATTTGGCAACTGATTACGGGAGAGTGAAGTGTAGAGAATGAAGAAGATGACTTTCAGGGTTCAGATCTAGGTGATTGATAGCTATGGCATAGCCAGGACAGCTGTCTGAGGGGCAGCTGGCAGATACATAGGCCTGGAGCTCAGCAAAGAAATGATGGCTGGATATGTAGATTTGGAATCATTTAGATAAGATCATCAAGAGAGTAAAGAGAGAGAAGAGATCAGAACAGAGCCCTGGTCCATATAAGTGGAAAGTCTTGGATGATGCTACTGCAAAGAAGACAGAATGGAAGAAGAATCGGGGAGAGAGTAACATCATGAAGACCAGGGAGGGGAGTGTCTAGGAGGAATTTGTGTCAAATGTTATAGGATGGACATGAGGAATGAGGGCTGAGAAAAGGTCATTGGATACCAGCTGGAAACAGTACTTTTTTGTTGACTTAGATAAGGAAGGCTATTAACTAATCCCTTGATCTATCAGCCTGTCTACCTTCATTATTGATGAAATAACAATTTAATGAATATAAATGAAAATCTATACCACTTACTCAGAATAATTTATTTTTATAACTTTAAGAGTTTAGAACATCAATATCAATACATTATCACTTCATTTATCTTACAAGGTTGAGAAATGAGGTATTTCACACAAGTATTTTCTGCATAATCAAAGCTTGACAATTTTAGGTTTGTTTGTTTTAACTACTTTTGATGGAAATTTTTTTCAAAGTGGCAGCAAGTATTATGACACTGTCACAAAGAATCTGAGCACAATATAAGCTTTTGTGATAGCTAAATGAATATAAATATTATATTATGAATTGTATAATGATGCCCCTCTATGGAATCACAGGGAAGCTAGATGATGCTGTGGATAGAGTATAGAGATCAGAAAGACCTGAATTCAAATCCATTCTCAGATATTTTTTTTTTAGGTTTTTGCAAGGCAAATGGGGTTAAGTGGCTTGCCCAAGGCCACACAGCTAGGTAATTATTAAGTGTCTGAGACAGGATTTGAACCCAGGTACTCCTGACTCCAGGGCTGGTGCTTTATCCACTGCGCCACCTAGCTGCCCCCCAGTCTCAGATATTTACTAAATTATGTGACTGAGCAACTTATTTAAGCTTTTTGCCTGTTTCCTCATCTATAAAATGGGAATAATAATAATACAAATCTCCAGATCAAGTAAGATAATAGTGGTTAGCACAGTGCTTAAAACATAGTAAGCACTAAATAAATGTTAGTTATTATTATTATTATTATTATTATTTCCACAGCAATGGACTCAGACAGTAGGGAGGGTTTCAGTTCTCATATCTTCATCTTTATCACCAACTGTTACTTCCTGTGGTGTTACACATATGTCTCTAGCAACTGTCCTCACCCTTCTCCTAAGCTGCCCACCTGAAATCCACATCACTAAGCTTCTTAAAATTATGTCTAAAATTCGAATAAAAGTTTGAAGGAGAGTTTGATGGACTCTTTGATAAGGTACATGAATTTTTGTGCATAAATTCTATGAAAAATAGTTTAGAATGTTGGCAGCTGGAAGAACCCTTTAAGATAATTTCATTTACTGCTTTCCCTACCTATCTTAGACTGTAAACCTAGAGATTCCACATGACTTACTTGGAGTGTAGTATGTGTTGGCAGAGACTAGAAATCTTCCTACTACCAAATCTAGTGTTCTTACCTCTGTGTCACACAACATCTTAGATATTCATAGGCATTTAGGACTTACTTCCAGCTAGTAGTCAGGTTAGCTGGTCACATAGAGTTGGCCACAACTGAACAACAACAAAAGTCCCCTTCCAGCTTTAATTTATGATCTGAGTTCTTGAATCCAAAGTTCAACACTTCACTCTACAATAAACTCTACAAGTGATAATGCAACTAGTTCAGGCTGCCAGATAAGCAGTCAGTCATTATCAATGAATCTATTATCATAGACTGTAGTGTGTGGTTAAAGGGACTGCAGGAGAAAAAATTGAGCTAGACACTTAGGCAAATCATGCATCCTTTAGAATAAAAAAAAGTCTTACCAATTTCTCCATTCTGTTAAATATCTCTGTTCTGATGAAATTTTGTTTTTTAGTTAGAATGAAACTTTCTCCCTAGAAATAGGGATCTAATATGTACTTTCATTTGTAGGACACAACAGATAAAACTTAATCATACAAGCAACTACTTTTTAGAGGGGTGCCTTGATGAACATTGAGTACCATATGTAGCAGGAAATCAGTTTCTCCTATAATAAGACCGTATTTGTGTAAAAGTCATTGGGTACCAATTATCTTATTGTTACCTAGCATGGACAGCAATGCCCTGAGGCTGTGGCAGTCTTCAGAACATGACTCTGATGCTTCAAATATCTGGTAGAGCCTCAAGACTGTAGACTCTGGATTTAAACTATGAAGCTCATTTTGATGTACACAAACAGAAACTCATCAGGTTGATTTTAATTTTTTGTCTATTTCCACTGTTTCATTGGGATAAGACTCCTTTTGAATGGACTTAAACAATACTTTTTTAAAAGAAAATTTATTTTTATTATTATGAACTTGATGAACATCAAGAAATAGGAACACGTCCCTACACAAAGAGCAGAAAAAAAGAGGGCTGAATATGAAACCGTAAAGGTCTATCACATACAGTTTTATTTTCACATATTTCACATTAAAAAATGGTAGTTTTGGGGCAGCTAGGTGGCATAGTGGGGGTGGCTAGGTGGCATAGTAGATAAAGCACCAGCCCTAGAGTCAGGAGTACCTGGGTTCAAATCTGGTCTCAGACACTTAGTAATTAGCTGTGTGGCCTTGGGCAAGCCACTTAACCCCATTTGCCTTGCAAAAACCTTAAAAAAAAGAAAAGAAAAAAATGGTAGTTTTAACATTGCCCTGCTTGTCTGAGTTCACTTCTGAATTCTATCCACTATTTGCTTTTTTAAAAAATGATTCATTAATGCTCTTTTTTCCTTTTCTTCCTTTCATCGTTTCATTACCTAAATATAATGCATTTCCCCGATTATCTCTTTTCATCATGTCCATTTTTAAGTCTGGAAAGAAGGAGTGATGACCAGGTTATGAAGGATTTTTACTGTCAAACAGAGGCTTTTGTAATCCTGAAGGTTACACAGGGAGTCACTGGAAGGTGTGTGTGTGTGTGTGTGTGTGTGTGTGTGTGTGTAGGCTGTGACATGGGTCATGCACTTTAAGAAAATCAGGTTTTGTGGGCTGAAGGAAAGAAGGCTTGGAGTGGGGCAGACAGCCCCATCAGCAGTCCAAGTATGAAGTGATGAGGATTTGACCCAAGGTGGTGGCAGAGCAGTATTAGAGAGATGAAATTGACACAGAGGTGAAACTGACAGGCTTTGGCATTGATTAGATATTGGGGCTGAGAGTCAAGGAGGACATCTAGAAGCCTGGGGGACTGGAAGAATGGAGGTGCCCTTGACAGTAATAGTGTATCTCCCTCTAAACTTTTCTGCCCACCTTCTCTACCCTCTCCCCCTTCACCTATTTACAAAGAAAGAGATAATGGGAATGAATTTGTTCAAAACTGGGTAATCTATAATTGATATGATTTTTTTTCCTTCTTCCTCTGCCCATCTTTTTTTCACTAAGCACAGATCCAAATCTCTGGTTCTTTTATTCTTTTTAATCTAGCCTTTACAATTAACTGTCAAAGGTTGAAGTCTGTTTTTCCTATAACTATTCCATTCCCTGCTATTTATTATCCTTTGCATTTTTCCTATCAGGTTCTAATTTCATCTAAAATTTCATTTTTTAAATCTCCCAATCATTTTTGTGGTCCTTATGGTCAAGTAATTTTTTTTATTTCTTGAGGTTCTGTTTGTAGTTGTGGCATTAGTCTATTCTTCTGGGTTCTCCTCTTGGATTTTTCTTAAACCATTATATTCATTTGTCCTGTTTAATGTTGTCTTCTTTTACTCAAATTTCCAGCCTCAGTTCTTGGGTTGGGTTAAGCACTCTTGAATGAGTTGGAGAGGGTTTATTTGATCCTATCCCTTCTATATGGGGTAACTTGTTCTATGCCTAATTTTCTGCCTCAATCCTTGCCTTGTCAGTCTTCCAACTCCTCTATGACAGGTTGATAAGTTTCCTTCTCTCAAATCATCTCCAGTCATAGATTTGTGCCATTCTCTCCTGCAGCATTGACAGACCTTAGTTAGATACTGGAGATCACTCCCATTAGTCTCAGGCCTCACACTCTAATGCCCAAACAACAGAGCTGGCATTGTCTTCTACCCTGAAAAGTAACCTATACAAACTGGCTCTATCTCTTATGTTGTCAAGTCAAGATTGGCTCTTGGCTTACAGTCCTGCCATTCAGAGTCTTGGCTGTCTTTGGGTCTATTTATCAACATTCATGCTGGTTTCCCTGACATAGCTTTTCTCTTTCCCTCTCCTAGCTTTCACTCTGGCTTCCCTGGCACAATTTTTCTGCCCATCTCCACAGGGTCCTGGCCCATTTATCCAAACTCTGCTAGTTTCCTTAGTGCCACCCCTTGGCCAGCCTCTGACAGTTTCTGGCTATCTTATTATGCAATTTTGTATTAGATGGAGATGTTTATTTCCCTTCAGTGGTCTTTATCATTTGTCTTTCTTGAGCCTTTTTCAGACATTTCTGGGGCTTAAGTGAGACAGCTGGACTTTGGGGTGGCTAGGTGGCACAATGGATAAAGCACCGGCTCTGGAATCAGGAGTACCTGGGTTCAAATCCGGTCTCAGACACTTATTACCTAGCTGTGTGGCCTTGGGCAAGCCACTTAACCCCATTTGCCTTGCAAAAAAAACCTAAAAAAAAAAGAGACAGCTGGACTTTTCTATAACCTTTCCCTTTGCTATTTTACTGACTAGAAAGGCCTCTTAACAAGGTCTACCATGCCCTCATGCTGCTCCCAATACTCTACTAGAGCACTCTTACCTTGGGGAATGGGGTAGAGTGCAACCTCCTCTATAAAGACTTCCCTTGTTTCTACAAAGGGAATATAATATCTTTTACTTTTACTGTGTTCTATTTGATATTTTAGCTATTGGTATATGTGTTTAATTCAACTTAGCAAATATTTATTAAGTAGTTACTCTGTACAAGGAACTGTACATACAAATACAAAAAAGGAGCTTATATTCTAACAAAAAGATAATATTAAATCACATAGTAAATACAAAAATACATATAGTAATGCAAAATGACTTCAAGAAAAATTGAGTTCTAGCTGAGGTTGCCAGGAAAGGCCTTATATGAAGTTGTGCTCTGAAGGGAAACAGGAGTTCTGTGAGAACAAGGTAAAGAGTGGATGTATTCTAGACATGGGAACCACCTGATCAAAGGGATAGAAGTGAGGGGTAGAATGTGTACAGAAAAGAACCAGTAGACCAATTTTACTCAGTTGTAGAATATATGGAGGGGAGTTACATGAAACAAGTAATTGGCAGACTGTGAAACACTTTAAATACCAAGCTGAGAATTTTGTATTTCCTATTAAAGACAACTAGGAAGTTTGAATGTGTGTGCGTGCACCCATATGGAGAAGATGTTGGGGATGGGTAGGAATGAGGAAGAGTGATATCTGTGCCTTAGGGATATCACTTTAGCCTCTGTATGGAGAATGCATTTCAGAAAGGAGATCAGTTAGGAGGTTACTGTAATTGTCCAGGCAAAAGGTGATAAGGGTGTGTGTTGAATTCCTCTAAGCCTCATTAGGTAGGTATTATAGGTTATTCATCTTTGTACCTCTCCCAGCAATTACAACAGTGCTCTTCCCTTAGAAATTTAATACCTTTTTGTGGGTTTGAAAGGATTTAAATATATTTAAAGAATGAACGCAGAATGTGACCAAAAATGAGGAGGGCCTTTTCAGGAAAAAAAAATCAATTTTGTGTTGCAATGGAGTCAGAGGAAGATTTGTTCTAGGCACAAGACATTTCTTATTATATGCTCAAGTCCTTTCTTTCCCTTTAGCCACCAAAGTGATCACTAGCTTCAGAATAAACCTGTTAACATAAATAAGACAAAGCCTAGTCTTGACATCCTTGTCAGTCATAAGTAACCAGAGGTTCTTTATATAGAAATATATGACTTCTATAATGGGATGCTCTCTATAAATTGGAAGGAAAAGGAAAGCAAACAAATCAAAGGTTTATAAATGGGGAATGCTGACATCTTGCTGGATGTCTTTAAAGGACCTATAACTGGAAATACTCCACAGCTCTCATAAATATACATAGTATTTGTTTTTCTCAAACCTCAGCTTAAAGATGGAGGCCCCCAAATCATATCACCAACCACACCAACATAAAGGGGTTGAATGATATAATGAATCTAATTAATCCAATTCTGCACTCTTATTTCATCTGAAATTGAATGCCTTTGTGACATTCCTGACCTTAGAGATTTATGGGGGGGGGGTCTTTCTCCACAAACACAAAATGTGGCTAATTCTGCATTGAACTTATTGCTGGGATTGAGTTGTTTTCCCAGATTTGGGAAGATAATTTGATAGATTTCACAGTTTTTCACATACAATTGAAGGCTCTAGATAGGACGAGCTAGTGTGATGCTGCCATCTACAGCCAAAAGCTACCATTTCCTTTGATACAATTAGGAAGAAGTGGCAACCCCTAGACTCAAGTGTCTAGCATGTATTCTTAGTTGTTTTTGTTTCCAAAATGAACTACAATCTCATCCTCACTCAATAATCAGTTTAGGCTTTTCAAAGTCCCTCCATTTTCTCAAGATTTAATTCAGGAGCCTTCTGGGGCTTTCTCTGTGACATCTTCCTTGATATTTCCTACCCCCAGATGAAAATGATCCTCCTTTTCCTTCACAAAATTAGCATCAGAGTTGTCCAAGAAAGAAGTTCTGAATGTGAGTGGTGGGAAGAAGGTGGATATGAGAGATGTTGTGGGAGTATATTGATAAGACTTGAAAACTAATTAGACATGGAAAATGAAAGAGAAGGAGCTGAAAATGATGCCAAGGCTGCAAATGTGGATGACTGGAATAAGGAAGTATGGAGCAGAGGAAGGTCTGGAAAAGGGAGAGGGAAATAATAAATTTTAATTTTGGATATGACTTGATGACTAATGTCAGATGCTTGAATTCTCTTGACTCTTATCTCTACCAGAGGCCATTATTTAGTCATTTGGATAGCAGTAAGGCCAGAATCTCACAGAATCTATTTTCTTTGATAGATTTGTTCTTTCAATACTCATGCTTCTTCCCTGGCAGTAGGCAGAACCTGAAAGATGCCAGAGGGCAAAGATTTTCTCTAGCTGGGAGTGTAGTTCCAGTCATTATAAGTGTATACTTTAAAATAAGATATGCAAATACCAGAAAATTTCCAGTAATAATCAACTTTTGATCAAATAAAAAATGTAGGTATTACTCATATAATTTTTCACTTGAAAGCAATTCTGTGTTTGTCATCTCTTTGTTTAGTTTGGATTGGATTCTCTCCTCATTTAGTTGGAATTATATCCCTTACAATTATTTTGATTTTTTCAATTTCATTTGACCATCTTATTTATAAATTTATTGATTTTTTAAACTATATGCTCACTGTGTGCAAAACAATAGAGTGGGGACAGAAAATTTACACATATAACTACTACAAAACTATGTTCTAGAAGCATATGTAGGACAGGTTCAACATACTATGTGAGCCCTGGAAGAGTAATGATCTTTTTCCTTAAGTTAGTTTGCCTGGAGGCAACACAGTGTAGTAGAAATGGTGTTAGATGAGTTCTAGAGAAAAAGGGGTACAAAATCTATCTATAACACTTAGTAGCTATATCATCAAGGTAGCTCACTTTGAGTCTGAATCTCAGTTTCCTTCTCTATAAAATAGGAATAATAATATTGTACTATATACCAAATAATTATCATTACCTAATAGGGATCAAATGAGATAGTACATATAAGGCACTTTGCAAACCTTAAAACATTGCATCAAGTTAGTTGTTATCATTACTGTCATTTTTGTGACCTTGGTCAAGTCTCTTGACCCTCTTGGATATCTACCAACTCTAGATTTATGATTCTGTGACTTATGTGGCAGCAAGTATAAGATTCACACAAGGAGGAGAGGGCCTGGAAGAGCTGTCATATGCATCAATGGAATGGTACCCACATAAATGAAATCACCAATCTGTCCTCATCAAATGAGGTAGCATACTTTGGGGTAAGCCAGCCTCTTTTCTAATTTGCTCTTTTAGGAAACTCTGACTAATTTGTCATTTTTAGATCAATAAAATTCATTTGAAGGGTCTTATCTTGTTATTCTGAGATGATGATGATGATGATGATGATGATGATGATGAATGCTCAAACTTGTTATGGTCAATTTACAGCTTGTGTGGGCCATATCCTAGTGAATGACAGATTGTGTATGACTATGAAATGTTTCTATATGAGGGACTTTTGGATTTCTTCCCACCTGAAGTACTAATTGGCTAATCCACCTCTTAAACTCTTTAGACAAGATGAAAAAAAAATAAAGCAAATAAAAGATAAGTCACTTACTGAATGACTGTAAGCAGGAATCTGGGTGAGAGATTCAGGTTTTGAGGGGTTTTGGGGGCCAATATCTTCTTTACCATATAAAATTTGCCTCATTTTCCCATTCTAATATTAAATTACAATGACTTTGTCTATTTTATTTTTTTCTCTCTCTCCTCTTCCCTCCTTGAAAGTAAGCAGTTTGATATAGATTTTGTGTGTGTGTGTGTGTGTGTGTGTGTGTGTGTGTGTGTGTGTGTGTATGTGTGTGTGTGTGTGTATCATTTCCGCATTATTGGCTGTTATTTGGAGAAAAAAGTTACAGAAATTTATTTTTTTATTTTGTTGTACTTCCAAAAGCTGACATTACTGTGAATTTAATAAAAGTGGCAAACCATTTCATCTGCTAAAACAAAATACTCCTGATGCTTATCATTCTTCTCCCCCCAAAACTAACCCCAAACTCTATACAGCTTGGTATTATCAAAAGTGATTTTGCAGGGCGGCTAGGTGGTGCAGTAGATAGAGCATGGCCCTAGAGTCAGGAGTACCTGAGTTCAAATCTGGCCTCAGACACTCAATAATTACCTAGCTGTGTGGCCTTGGGCAAGCCACTTAACCCCATTGCCTTTCAAAAGACTAAAAAAATAAAAAGCAAATAAATAAAATAAATAATCAAAAGTGATTTTGAAAAGCATTCACTAGCTGCTTTATTCTATAGGCCAAGTTTGGGAGAGAGCTAGTTAACTTTTCCATAATAAATCTTTTGTATATTTCTAGTAAATGGAAAATGCTGCCATTATTAACAGTTACTTATCAACATGGACTATGCCTATTCTTTCGCAAAGTCACAGATAATATTTTCCAGATTTAAGAGAAAAGATAAGACATTACAATATCACTTGAGCTATTATTCTCTGGACATGTTTTGAAACACTCACTAGATTCAATGGAAGTAGACTGAATTTTTTAACGCCCCTAAATATTCAAAACAAATAGCTACACTGAGTATATGAACTCTTACCAACCTCTCATATATCACTGAAAGGTGAAACACTCTTAATTAATCTGCACTATATAAATAAAGATTGCCTGAGAGGGACTGATACATGGTGAGCCTCTAAATTAAACTGGGAATATTTCTGCAATAGGATATCAAACAATTTAATTTAAACCTTCCATTTCTGTGGAGGATTTAAATGTTTATAGCTAAACAAGATTTAAGAAACTTGTTTAATGCATAGTGAAATCTAACAAACAGGAGAAAACAGTTGGTCTATCATCCAGACATTTTAATTTTATGTTTTGAAACACAGTTAACCAAACATCCAAATAGGAAAAGCTTCTTGGGAACTAACAACTGATTTATTGGCTTTTCTTCTTCCCTCTTTTGCCAGTACCCACATTTGTGAGTATATATACAAAATGAAATAAACAAACTGCATGTTATTTGCAGCCCAGATAAGAGGATGCTATTTAGGGCGGGCTATCTCTTAAGTTACTGGGCCAAGTTCTGAGCTCATTGGTTTGTGTGAAGGCAATGGGGGGGTGGGGTTTATGGGACATAGCTGAGGGCAGATTTTGGCTCAGTCAGCCTATATTTATAACTTGTAAAGAATTCCTTACATAGAATCATAGAATGTTACAGCTGAATCCTGCCTTACTTAAAATTTTATCTGCTTTATTTTATTGTTGGTGAAGATACACTTCCTGCCATGAAGTTTCTTTAAAACCAAATCTACATAAAATACCTCACAAATATATTGATGTCACCCCAGTGTAGCAATGCAGAAAGATTCACCAAAAGAACACAGAAATAAATGCTGGAGATTGTTTTGAATTATGACTTAGAGGGTCTAGGGAAAAGTCTCTTTGGGAAAAGTGGCTTATCATGACCTGGAGATGACACAGCATTCTTGAAAGAGATGACAGTGGAAAGCAGGTTTTCATAAGGTCCAAGTTAGAAAAGTTTTGATTTTAGGCCCAGCCATGGAGTCTGAGTCCTATGTTCCAAGATCAGGCTGGTTAAATTAAGAGGAATTCATAACCAAAAGGTTATGGTCACCAAATGATGAATTTTGGGGGGCAGAGTAACTCATGAAACTATTGAATTTCAAATTGAAATTGGAGAGGGAATACATACCCTGGAAGGATATTTGTATTGAACATGCCATGTACAAATAGAGGGTTAATAAATACTTTAAATGATTTTTATAGCTATTTTTACAAATTCTCTTCAAAATAGTCTAGTGCAGTGTTTTGTAATGTTCTTTCCATGATGGGGAAGGTGAGACATGGGAGAGGTTAAGAAAATTGTCAATCATCGGTATACTGCAAGGACCACAGGTTCACAGAGGACATGGGTTCACATCCTAGTTCTACTATTTACTACCTGTGAGACCCTTATAGACAAGTCTCTTGATTCCTCTCCATCTCAGTTTCCTCAACTGTAAAAACTGTAAAATGAGTTAATTGTACTAGAGGATGATCCTTTCCAACTCTAATTCCCATGTTCTACTCTTCCCCAAGTGCTCTTAGGAAGTTTAAAAAAAAAAGACAAAAACCTTCCAAACCTCAGAATTTATGTTCTTTATTGGAATAAAGGATGCCTTTCTACACTACATCACACTGTCCAGTCCCTTGGCTTCTTATGTTGCTGCCAAGAACTTTCCTTTACAGTATCATATGTGTTTAGCATCCAACATAATCTTACAGCTTTTAGAGATACTAAAGAATATCACTCACTCTGAAACTTATAAATACTTCATTCTTTTCCTCTGTTTGATCAAACTGTACCATTCTGAATCAAAATTGCATATGCCTTCCAAAGTTAATACAAGTAGAAAGGATTTCTCTGGTTTCCCTAATTCAATTCAGCCTGGTCTTTCTCTACACATGGTGGAGTCATGTTCACTCTCTATTCTGTAGCAACATCCCAACTGAGTTAAAAAAAACAGGGCCACCATTCCCCAACTTCACTGTGACCTTATTCCCTTAACTAAAATCTCAAAGTAATCCAAAGTTGTCCCATTGGAGTCTGGGAGGGAGGTAAATGTATCATGATGCATACAATAAGAGGACACAGAAAGAAGTAAGAGCTTAGTTACTAAGAGAAAATGTTATTTGAATAAGAAAAAAAGTAATTTCATGTCTCTTAAGATTTCCCTCTTGAGAAACTACCAAGATGGTTCATGAAACACCATTCCAGACAAGAAAACCGAATTAACCTACATTCGCTCAATCATTTATTCATTCAATGAACACTTATTAAATGTGTAAAATATGCAAGACGTTCACTGAAGTCTCACACTGAAGCCTCATTGTAGCACTGAAGTAACTCTAGTTTTTCAATCTATGCTGGTGGACCATGACCTCTAGCAGGTCCAACCAAAGTGGAAAATCCTTTGAGTATGGGCTTGGCAGTGGACTGCTCATCTATCTGTCTCTCTTAAATCATCTTAACTAAATTAGGAGATGTTTATCAGAAAATAGTTAGCCACCAGGTAATGAATGTTTTTGGCTACAGTAACCCACAAAGCCTCCCTGGATCACTTCCTAGTTGTAGCAGAATTCCAGATAATAGCAAGGAGAAAGAAGAAATGTTTCTCAAATAAGCAATGCAAAGAAATACAAGAAAACAATAGAATGGGAAAGACAGAGATGTTTTCAAGAACATTAAAGATATAAAAGGAAAGCTTCATGCAAAAATTGAGATGATACAAGACAAAATTTGTATCAATTTAACTTAAATAGAAGAAACAAGGAAGAGATAGCAAGAATACACAAAAGAACTATACAAGAAAGATCTTAATATCACTTATAAGCACAGTGTGGGACATCCTAGAGAATGAAATCAAGTGGGTCTTAAGGGAAGCATTACTAATAATAAGGCTGAAGAAGGTGATGGAATTCCAGCTGAGCTAATTAAAATCCTAAAATATGAAGCTGTTAAAGTGCTGCACTCAATATACCAGCAAATTTAGAAAACACAATATTGACTTTGATTGGAATAGATCCATTTAAGTTCTAGTTCTAAAGAAGGGCAAGGAATACTCAAATTATCAAACAATTATGTTCATTTCACATACCAGTAAGATTAGGCTTAAGACTCTACAAGTTAGATTTCAGTAAAATGTGAACCAAGAATTACCAGAAGAGCAGGCTGGTAATTTTGAAGAGGCCGAGGAACTAGAGACCAAATTGCCAACACTCACTAGATTATGAGGAAAGCAAGGGAGTTTCGGGAAAAGCTTCTGCTTCATTAACTACACTAAAGCCTTTGGGAGGATCACAACATAATGTGACAAGTCCTCAAAGAAAAAAGAGTAACAGATCATCTTACTTATTTCCTAAGGAATCTCTATGTGCATCAAGAATCAATTAGAACTGAACATGGAACAACAGATTGATTTAAGAATGGAAAAGGTGTATGGAAAGACTATTTATTGTTACTTCATATATTTAACTTATATGCAAAGTACATTATGTGAAATGCCAGGCTGGATGAATAAAAAGTTAGAATTAAGGTTGCTGGAAGAAAAATCAACAATCTCAGATATGTAGAGAGTGAAAAGGACTTAAGAAGGCTTTTGGTGAGGGTGAAAGAAGAGAGTGTAAAAGCTTGTTTGGAGATTAAGACGAAAAAAAAATCCCCTAAGATATTGGTAACTGGTCTCATCACTTCCTGGCAAACAGAGGATGAAGAAATGGAAGCAGTGTCAATTTCTATATTCTTGGGCTCAAAGATCACTGCAGATGTTGACTGCTAATAAATTAAAATTAAAAGACACTTGCTTTTTGGAAAGAAAGCTATGGCAAATCTGGACAGCATACTAAAAAGCAGATACATTACCTTGCCAATAAAGATCTGTATAGTCAAAGCTATGGTTTTACCAGTGGCAAGGTATGTTTGTGAGAATCAGACCATAAGGAAAGCTGAATGCCTCAGAATCAATGCTTTTAAATTGTGGTACCAAAGAAGACTTTTGAGAGTCTCTTGGATGTTAGGGAGAACAAATCAGTCAATACAAAGAAATTAATTCAGGCTATTCATTATAAGATCAAATACTGAAGCTGAAGCTTAAATTCTTTGACAATATAACAAGAAAACCACATAACAGGAAAGACACGGATTCTGAGCAAGATTGAAGGCAAAAGGAACAGATAGTATCATTGAAACAACAAACATAAATTTGGACAGACTTAGAGAAATGGTGGAGGAAAGATCTTGTGTGCTAGGGTTCAAAGGGTTACAAAGAGTCAGATATGATTGAATGACTGAACAACAAAAACACATGAAGACTCTCCACCAATATTTCTTCAAAGGAACTATACTTCCACCCTTCACCTAGGTGATCTTGCCATTTGCTCCATCTTCATTACTGCCCCAATTTTCTCTACTCAGACCAATACCCTGGCCATCCCAGAATCCATCCCTAGTCACTGGGGAAGTTAATGTAATTAGCTTTGGAATTCCATCTTGTGAATGGGCTATTGGTGACTGAATGAATACAAATATGTTTGGCCTACTGTATCTAGCCAATCCCACATCAATCCAGAATGAGCTTTACATCCCTTTGGGCTACCTCTTGTACTAGGTATAGTAATCAAATAAATAGTACCATGGACTATTCTATGGATCAACTTGCTATACCTGTTAAATCCAAGACCAAAATTATCTTCCCTGGTGACAACTGTCTCTTATGTATCATTTCCCCCTTTTAAAATTTAGTTCCTTGGCAGCAAGGACTATCTTACTTTTTGTCATTGTATTCTTAGAACTTAGTACAGTACTTGATATGTATTAAGTGTGTAATAAATGGTTTTTCATTCATTCCTTATTCACAGATTAAATGACAAATTCTTTAAAGTATAGCATCAAAGTGTGCAGATGAGAATTTTGGTTCTTGAGATAGTTTGAACTCTCAAGAGTCCTCTGTGAGGAACAGACCTTGGAAGCCCAGCTAAGAAACTCATCTTGGAGGGATGTTGTACCCTGGGAAGAAAGCTGTAAAGATTCCATATGAAACAAAGGACTTTAAGGCAGTACTATAGAAAGCTTTGGTCACATGTATTCCCTATATATGTGCCTTATTATCATCATACTCTAAATTTTGTCCACTATTCCCACAGATGTTATATATAGTAGTAGGAAACTATATACTCCAGGTTCCTAGGGAGGAGAAATTTTTTGCAAGTACTAATTTTGTTATACCTTTACTAAAAGCTTGGATCTAATGGCTGATAATTGGAAGTACATTGTTTAGGACTGGTGAATTATCATGTTAGATATGTATATCCGGAGGGCATCCTAGAACCCAAGGTAACAGCTGCTTTCTGGGAATTGAACCTTAGTGCAAATTGGGTATTCCAGAGAATGTTAATGGTAGACACTGTAAGAGAAATAACACATTGTCTTCGATCTCTAGGAACTTAGTATGGTAAGAGTTTCTATAAGAAAATGTTCTGTGATTAATAAAAAAGAAAGATTTCACAACTCCTGTTCATGCTTTTTATCTTTCTTAATTTGAGTACTACGGATATTTCAGGTGGCATATTTCTTTATTCCCTTGTCAATGTGACTACTCTGCTAACATTTGAGAGATTGGGGATCCTTTCCTGGTCAGAGCTCAAAGCTACAGCCATGTGAGCAAAATGACAACCTGGTTTTCTACTGTCAAGAGATTTACATGTCAATCAGTGAGAATCCATCTGGCATCTGTTTTTTGGTGCTCATGTCACTTAGCATCAGCATCAAATTAAATCCTTGATAGTAAAAATGGAATCTCTTTCCTATACTCACAAGCAGATGATCAGCTTTGGTTTCATCCCTTGGCCTCTCACAATGGAAATAATATGACCTATAATATGCCAGGGGCTCATGCTATGCATGAGGGTGGTAACAAGGGCACATGGAGGACCTCTTCTTAATGAAAGACAATGAAGATTTCATTTTCTGCAGGACCTTTGTTTTTGCAGGAAGGCTTTGCCCTCATGATCTTTCAAGTTGTATATGAATTTCCCATTGCTCCTCAGAATGTGTAAGAATACTACTATCCCTGGAATTGTCATTAGGAATGCTCTATCATTAAACAGCTTCTGTGTATTTTGGCTCTTTGTATGTCCTCTTCCTCACTTCCCTTCTCCTGTTCCCCAGATTGTTAGTAGAATCTTGCAGAACAATTGTATCGATAGAAAGACCTGAACTTTAGATGCTAGAGAGAAAATTCTTGGTGTCAGGATACATTCTTATTGTTTCACAGATTTGGCATTGCATTTGGAGGGAAATCGTTCTGGCTCAGTGCCACTGAAACCCACACAGATTCAGGTTGGCTTTTTATATTATTATTATTTTTATTTCAGATCCTCGATGGAAGAAAAATGCAAGTCTGGGAGCAATCACACAGGCATATATCTTTCTCTGATGCAATTTTGAGAAGCCAAAGCGATAAAAAGAAGTTGTGACTTTTGACATTACCAAATAAATTCTGGGCACTGTTTGAATCAATCAGCTTACTTCTTCTCCTGAAATAAATCCAGCATGTTTACACTCTAACCACATGCCAAAAGAATGCGTTTGGATTGTCTCATGCATAGGTTCCCTTGTGTTCTTCTTTAAAAAAAAAAGATTCAGAAAACTGCAGAATGGCTGGCTGGTACTTTTTTGATTTTCGGTTTCTGGGTTGTTTCTTTGATTGCTCTCCTGGGGAATGGACAGTTTAGAGTCTTTGTAGATGATTATTGGGTTTTGAGGACCTGTCTATATCCAGCCTAAAGGCTGAATTCTATCCTACACGTGCAAAGGTTATTTACAAAGGCCAGATTCCACGAGAATGGTGATTGCTCTTAGTAATTAGCTCAAAGTAAATTATGAAGTAGTCAATAGAGAAGATAGTACAGTAATGCCTCCCACACCTTAGCAGCCAGAAGGGCCTTTGGTTTGAAGGTTGAATAAAAGGTCTTATTTTCTCATTTCCCTACTCTGAGTTCCTATAACATGCATCTCCTGTACCATACACCTTGTATTGTTTGCTGTCTTTTGTCTTCCCTCTCCATTAACATTTTAAACTCTTTAGGGGCAAGTCTCAAGCTTCTATTTTATGTCTTCCTATCTACTTTTACCCTAGTGCCTAACACAGAGTTAGCACACAGTAAGGACTCATCTGATATACTTACTCTGGGAAGAGCCTTCAACTTTTTTCAGCCCCAGGAAGCTCAAGGATAAAACAGGGATGATAATACCAACATGCCTTATGGGAGTAAGCATCAATTAGTCAACGTTTAAATAGCACTTCAGAGATCCAAAGAATCATTATAGGGAATAATTTAATAAGGTTATTAACTAACCATTTCTAAGTTCAGGCATTATAAGTCTGAACATGTTTTTGCTTCTGAATCTATTACTCTTTCTTCCTTTTATTGGCTTAAGTGTAATACCAAATACACAGATGACTCAATTTTAGGGAAAGAAAGAGATGCATTTTTAGTTTGGATAAGAATTACCTTATTTAGTGGCATCAAGTTGTTTTTTTCATAGTTCATAGAATACTTTTCATTTTAACTCAACACTCATTGTTAGCTGAGTAGACAGGCTGAGCAAGGTAAACACCTGGTCTAATCTCTAGGTAGGAAGGCATTTGATCACTAGCTTTGTTCTGCATTTCAAGGGGGACACACTTTTACAAGTCAGCTTGCCCCTCCCAGGGTGGGATAGCACTACCCATCCCTGCTGCCAGGACACATACACTTAAACCTCTCATTGTGTGTTCTATCAATAATTATATTTGCTTTTATCTTATGGATGAGCTCCTGATCTGGAAGATTATAGTCACCCTAATCCTCACTAAGTTCCCTCACCCACCAGCCTTGCAATGAGCCTTAACTTACTATTTCTCTCTCCTTCTAGGATAAAAAAGATTTCAAAGTAAAAACTAGAAACCTAGAATAATTTGGGACTGAGAGTAATATTAGGTGTTAGGTATGAGTTAGACTGGAAGGACATGGAAGTCCCTTTTAAGTCTGTATTATTGATGCTTTTAGAAGGCAAAGTGGACCAGGGAAAAAGGAATCAAAGGGCCTGCTTTTAAATATTGCTGATGCTTAGTACCTTACTTCCTTTCAGCTTTAAATATATATATATATATATATATATATATATATATATATATATACACATTCAAATAATGATTTCTTCTGGCTATTAAATCCAGTCATTTGGCAAGATTTCTTACAACTGTTCTTCCATGTTTTTACTGCTACTACTGGCTAAGACAAAGTACCTAGCAGAACAATGCCCTTATATGTTGGGATAGTGTTCTACTTATTCCATCTCCTAGCCCTGTTGAATCCCTACCATAAAAAATTTCTAACTCAAATACTACCTCCTTTAGGGAAAAAACCATGAATTCTCTAGTAATAATTCCTTCATCTGGTACTTTGGTTATACTGATCTTAAGTTCCCATCCTGTATTACTTTGTGTTCTAATTCTATGCATGTGTTCTATGACCCCACTAGACTGTAAAGTTCATAAGGTCAGTGGAAGATGTTTTTAACCTATCCTTTGTACCTCCACCAGAATAAAACAGTGTTCTATATACAGTAGTTAGCTGAATTAAATCTAATCTTTGCCAATAAGATGCAAAGTGCTAAAACTAAGTTAAAAACAGCAAAGAATAAAATGAATGGAATAATACTTTTAAAATAGTGAGTAAAGAACTAATCTGCATTGACTTTTGGTGACTTTGGATGCTACTGCCTTGAAATATGCATTTTATACATAAATGTAAACCATGGTTTCTAAATAAGTTTGGATCCCAACACTGAGGTCAATATACAAGCTTGTATAGAACCAGAATCTAGATAAATATACACAGAATCATGTTAAGCACTTTCCCCCTCAGAATCTTTGAAACAAGATTTAGAACCCAATTCTCTTTGAGGACAGCCCAAGAAAGAAGTATATTGGGGACAAGGGAAATGCAGAGAGAACTCCAGGTAGAGTAGGTGATATTCTTGGATCATATGATGTTGCTGCTGGGAAGGAATTAAAAAATCATCTATTCTAATACTATATCATTTAACAGAGGACAAATATGAGGTCCAGAGAGGTCCATGCTGCTTAGTGGTAGAATCAGGACTGGAATTCTAGTCTTCTGACCCATGACTCAGTTCTCTTCTATTATCCAGATAAAGGTGCCATGGATAGAGCACTGGCTCTGGAGTTAAAAAAGACTGGAGTTCAACTTTGGCTTCAGATACTTATTATGTGAACCTTGCCAATTAATTAAGAAACATTTAAGTAAACAGGATTGTGGGATTGTGCTAAGCATTTGGGGATTTTAAAAAGACAAAATATAGTTCCTGACCTCAAGGATTTTACATCCAAACAAGGGAGAGAACATGTAAACAAATAGATGTAGAACAGGATATACAGGATATATAGGAAGCTCCAGTCTCCTCAACTATAAAATATGGAAAATAGCACCCACTTCACAGGGTTGTGAGGATCAAATGAGATGATATCTATAAAGTGCTTAACAAAGTACTTGGTACACAATAGGTGTTTAATAATTTTTCCGTTCCATCCTTCCATCCTTCCTTCCTTCCTTCCTTCCTTCCTTCCTTCCTTCCTTCCTTCTTTTTTCTACTTTCTTTTTTCCTCCATTTGTTTGGGAATAGCATTTTTGGGAATAGCACTACTTTAACATTTGTATCATGCTCTGTGGATGATTTTATCATAGTAACCCTGGAAGTCTCTTCTCCTCATTTTGCAGATAAAAGGATTAAATGGAGATGTGAAATTAGTAAGGACCGGAATCAAGGTCTCAATTCTTTTCATTAATGGCTGTTTTCTCATTGAACAGAAGGCCATTGAAGTTATTGCATTTGTCTGATGAGGAAATAATAGGTTTGGATACCTTAGAAACTACCAGGTCTCACTGGAGGTGGGATCAATTATGAACCTAGAAAGGCACTTGTTGAGGATGATAATGAAATGCTCAGCATATGTTATCAATTTAGGAACAAGTATATGTATTTGCAGTGGCATCAGGCAGTTTGTTAGAGTTCAGTAGTAGGGTTCTCAGTGGTATACAAACAGGCTGAGAGAAAAAAAAAACCAGAAGACAGCTTTAAAAATCCATTCAATCCTGAAAACCACCACTCTTAACTAGTTTATATATAAAACACACCACCTTGTGGAATAAATGATAAATGCTGTACTATGTTCTGCCACTTGTGAATGATGTCATCACTGTAATTACATGAACAAGAAATTTCTTAGATCCAGATGGTCACCATTCCCTCTCTCTGGTAGCCCCAGAATTTACAAACCAGTAGTTCTCCTGTTCAATTTGATTGTATCAAAACAGTATCAGGCAGATGGAACGGCTCCTTTGTCTTGCTACTCTCTACCTGTCAATGTGTTTGTCTTGTCATTTCTTCTTTTAATAAACAGATTTATTTGGGTAATCAAAACAGGATCTGTTGCTACCTTTTGTTCTCTCTCCTCAGATTTCCTTATATTTACTTAGCTGTGTGTATGTTGTAGATTCCCCTAGGAGAAGGTATGCCCCTGGAGGATAGGAATTGTTTTGTTGTTTTCTTTGAATCCCCAACATTTACCAAGGTGACTTGAAATTAAGAGATGCTTAATAAATATTTGTTGAATTGAGGTTGGGGACAGAATTCTTTTTGTTCTTTTTTTCAATTTCATTGACAACTTCTGATTTTACACCATATTCATTTTCTAACATGTTCTGCTCCCCAGCTGAATCCCTTATTTTGTTTTTTGTTTGTTTTTTTGTTTTTTTGTTTGTTTTTTAGGTTTTTGCAAGGCAAATGGGGTTAAGTGGCTTGCCCTGGGTCACACAGCTAGGTAATTATTAAGTGTCTGAGACCAGATTTGAACCCAAGTACTCCTGACTCCAGGGCCGGTGCTTTATCCACTGCACCACCTAGCTGCCCCTGAATCCCTTACTTTTAACAAAGAAAACCAGTTAAAGCAAAAAACAGCAATTATTTCTCATAGTGTATGCAATATTGTATCCACAGTCCTATACCCTTTACAGAGGATTTGTTTTCCAACATCTTTTCTCCTGGACCAAAATTAGTCATTACAATTAATCAAATGTCAAAGACCTTTCAATGTTGTTTTCATTAAATTATTTTGTCATATTAAATTATCTTCTGGGTTCTGTTCACTTCAAGTTACCCCAGTTCATATCTCTCATGCCTTTTTGAGTTCCACATTTCTTTTACTTCTTATGCAACAATTGGATTCCATAATATTCTTATCCCACATTTCGTTTAGTCACTCCACTGTTCTTTTCTCTACTCATTACAGGTCAAGGAATCCAACAATCTAACGTGCAAGAAAATGGTCATGTGCTTAAATGTGAACACTAGAAAGAGGTTGAAAACATTGTTTTCACTTAGGCATTATAGAATTATAGAATGTCATAACTGGAAAGAGCCAGCGAGACCATATAATCCAACCCCCTCACCAAAGGAGGTGACTGAGGTTTAGGGGATGAGGAGATATGTCCCAAGTTACACAGCACATTGGTTTAGGGCGGCAAGTGTGGTGCAGGGCCTGGAGTCAGGAAAACCTGAGTACAAATACTGCCTTGGACTCTTTACTAGCTGTGTGATCTGAGCAAGTCTCCAAACCTCAATTTCCTTAATAAATGGGCATCAAATGAGATAATAATTGTAAAGTCCTTAAGACAGTGCGTAGCACATAGTAAAATATTATATAAATGTTAATTATTATTATTATTATTTAGTTGCAGAGTTAAGGCTTCTAATTCAGATCTCCCAACTCTTAATCCTGTATTCCTTCCACTATTATGACATGCTGCCTTACTTAGAAATGGAATGAATCTGAGTTTTGGAAATGCTTGCCAGGTGGTAAAAATCAACACTTAGCAACTGTGCAACTTCTTCTAGGAAGTAACATTCCATGTGATTTTTTTATACTGTGGGTCTTAAAAGTGATGGCAACGTTTCACGCTAATGAAAATGAAGTTATTTTATTTGCTTGCAGACCACCCTGGTGCTGTATATTTTATTCTTTGAGGTTTTTTGTTTTGTTTTGTTTTTAAATAATGAGATGGAAATTCACCTCCATTTCCTCTGATAGCTGCAAAAGCAATGTTTTGGGTTTTTTTTTTTCATTAAGATGAGAAAACAATGTGAGGATTTAATCTGATGCACAAATGGACCAGATGCCTTCCCTAGGCCATATTACATCAGTTCGATGACAGCTATCTTGCAATTTCTAATTGAGGAAGCTTTAAGTAATTGTGTTGAAGCCATGTTCTGTGTATGTAACAATGAAGAAGCCCAGATCCAGGAGAGGAATCTTCCACTGGAGCTGTAAATTGAATCCAAACTCCAGTTTGTAAAGCAGCCAGCTGCAACCCACAAGAACTTGTGATCTACCATATGAAGAGGAACAGATGATATAGCTGCAAAGTCTTCTGTTGTGGGGGGGGGGGGAGGAGCTGGAGGGATTTGAAAACTGCTAGTTTAAATTCACACTAAGCAAATGCATTTTGCAAAGGCAAAGAAATTCCTGCTTTTGCACCCGGGTGCTGAAATAAACAATAGCAAGAAGCCCAAGTTAAATTCTTCCACTTCTTAAGAGCATACAATGTGTCTCAGTACAGCTTCTTTCACCAAATCCTTTCAAATAGCCCTTTTAAAAAAATGGAATCTGAATGCCATTTGTTACCATTTCCTCTGTTAAAAAAAATCTTATAAGACATTCAAAAAATTTGTGTCATGTGTGGTTCAAAGCTCCAGGAAGCAAAGGGCTCTGAGTTCCCAGATGAGCCTTATAATAAACTATGGAAGCAAGCCCATTCACTGTTTTCAAAGAAAATGTGCACTTTTATAGGGAAAAAGGTAACATTTCATTAGAATGGGGTTCCCCTTCTTTCTACTTCCTCCATCTTATCATGAGTTACCTCTAAGCTCAGCTTGGAATATATTATTTACTGATTTTTTTTTGCTTTTTTATAGCCCTTTTTATAGTTTAGGGGGCAATTTAAAGTAAGAAATAAGAAAATCACTGCTATTTCTCTTTAACTTTGGCAACATCTGTGCTTTTTTTTTTGGTGTCTCATGATTTGGCTCTACCTGGTGTCTCCTTCTGTAATATTTTTTTCATACGTGGAGTCCCATGGGTGGAAGAGATTTACAGACAAAACAACTTGGGAAGGAAAATGTGGCCGAAATCCTCATTTTTAAATAAATTACCAACCAGTCAATCAGTCCATTAGTTAATAAGTTTTTGTTAGGCACCTACAATATGCCTGTTACACTACTAAGTGCTGGAGATATAAAAAAAGGCAAAAGACAGTCCTTGCTCTCAAGAAACTCATGACTAGGAGTCAGGGGATCCAGATCCTATTCTTGGAATTGATTTGAGACCTTAGAAAAATTTCCCCATCTGCTTAAGTGAAATAATAATCCTTGATTTTAAACTGTTTCCCAAGAAGCTTGAAAAATTAATTGTATAAGATCTCACAACATCTTGAGTCCCATCAAAATAAAAAAAAGCAAACCATGCAAATAAAGATCAAATATATACAGGGATACAAGGGGAGGACAGTGCAGCTACTTTAAGCCTTATTCAATCCATCTCCACATTGAATATTTTTCTTCCTGACTTGCTTATATACATGAGTTTTCCTTACTGGCAAGGGCACATGCACACACATGCACATATGTGTGTGTATGTGTTTCCCCTATGTGTAGCATTTCCCCATTGCAATACAGGGAATTCCTTGACATTGAAGAGCATATCATATGATCTGTACAAGTAAATTTCCTTCCAAGCACAGTTCAGCAACCTTCCTGAAGGAAGTGTTTCCTAATCCCTCTAATTATTTGTGCACTCTCATTCTTGAAATTATTCTGTGACTTTTTTCTTGTTCTATGTATATATTGCATCCCTTAATTAGAAAATAGTCTTAAGGGTAGAGATTTTTGTTTTTGTCTTTATGGTCCATTGTACTTAATATTAAGCACTATGCTTATTGAATGATTGAGAAATTAAAAAAAAGAAAAGAAGAGACAAAATTTGTGATGAAGATTGGAAATAGATTCTCCTGATCTTAAAATAAAATTCTGTAAGCTTGAACCAAAGTACCAACAAGGAATGCAAAGAAATATGGAGGGAAGGGGAAAGTGGCATCTTAATTTTAAGTATAGAAAATGGTCATATTTTGGTCACTAATATTTGTAGATGAGGTTAATTTGGGAGTCCTGGGTTATACTAATTTCAGTTTCCTCAAATGTTTTCTTTGTCTTTGGGGCAATAAGTAATGATTTTATAACTATGTTCCTTTTTTTACAACAGGATAATTATAAACCTTTGATGGATAATGTTTCAGTTGATCTACTCAAGGCAAACTACATTTGGATCTTAAGAGTTCAAAGTTAAAAGCAAAGCGGGCCAAGTTATCTCTGTTAGAAGCACCCCATATAATGACACTAGAGATGGGAAGATAACAAAGAACTTTATGAAAGTTGGGAGATTGATGAGCTGAATCTGACAGCAAATTCCAGACCCAGATTTGGAGTCTGTACTTGAATATGTGACAGATACCCCATTTGGGTGTCTGACAAATTCCATCAATACCCTATGTGTATCAGGGACCACATCATTCAAGAAAAATTCCCTATAGACAAACAAAGTGATCCCTCAGGAGTTGAAGAGATCATGGAAAATCACTCTGTGGGACAAGTCAAAAGAGAACAGTTGGTAGTTAGTAAGTAACACTTAAACCCTAGTAATAGGTATATGTTGGACCTGAAGGAAGGTAGCTGTTCTTAAAAGTTTTTGACAGGACAGGACCATTCTGTTTATCATTTAAACCCTTTCACAACCTCTTTCTAGCCCCAATCTTTATCATTTCTTTTCACAAACTCTGTGATCTAGTCAAACTAGCCTTACTATTGTTACACAAAATCTTAAAAGGGGAGATGAAGGGGTGTCTGAGGTGAGGTTGTTCTCAAATTCCCCAATACTACTATTCTATGTGAAGCTTATCTTTTCCAGACTTATTTTTTCCTCAAGGCAGGACAGGCAGCAGTTCTATATACTAATATCCAACAGCAGTTGTTCATGAAAGTCTGGGAGAAGGACCCAGAGATTAGATGGTCCACTCATCCTGCCCATCTCAGTTCCTTCTGAGTAGTGCCAAGATAGACAAACTTTCTCATCTTCCTCTTCCTCCTAAAATTCTCACAAATTTCATGTCACCAAACTGGTGCACTTTAGTTCAGTCTTGAATAGACTCTATTC
This sequence comes from Macrotis lagotis, assembly GCF_037893015.1. Lineage (NCBI taxonomy): Eukaryota > Metazoa > Chordata > Mammalia > Peramelemorphia > Peramelidae > Macrotis > Macrotis lagotis. The sequence continues at coordinate 170,927,034 of NC_133659.1, forward strand.
TCCATTTCTGAAGTCTATAGTTGAGATTTGAGGAAATGATATCGTACCCCCAAACAGAATAAATGCCAACTTCTACATGAGGTCTATCCTCATCTACGTAGCATTTATGTAGCATTTTAAGGTTTGCAAAGCACTTTAATAATATTATCTTCCTTTAACCTCACAACAATATCAGGAGATATTTTTCCTTGTAAATTATGTTACTTGCCCAGAATCACATAGCTAGCAAGTATCTGAAGCTAGATTTGAACTAAGGTTTTCCTGACTCAATGTTCAATGCTCTATCCACTGTACTTCCTAAGCTGCTAGCATCCAGTCCTTAAAAAATTGCTTTGTATTTATTTTGCATGTATGTATTTATGTACATACATGAATGTATATATAAAATATATGTGTTTACATATATATACATACATATATGTGTGTGTATATATATATATATATGTATATATATATATATATATATATATATACATATATATATATATATACTATCTATCTGTCTGTGCAATTAGGTGTACAGTAAATAGAGTATTGGGCCTGGAGTCAGGAAGACTCCTTTTTTTGAGTTCAAATCTGCCCTCGAAATAACTAGGTAAGCCTGGGCAATCATTTAACCCATGTGTCTCAGTTCCTTATATATATAAAATGAGCTGGAGAAGGAAATGGCAAACCAGTATCTCTGACAAGAAAATCTCAATTGGATGTGATAGAAAAATGATCAAATAACATGTGTATACATATATATATATATATATAAATATATATATATATATATATATATATATATTTATGGAAAGAGAGGAGAGAGGGAGAGATGTTGCCCTCATCAATGTAAGCTCCTTGGAGACAAAGACTACTTGTGTCATTTTTGTCTTTTTATCCTTATGTCCTTTCACAGTGCCTGCTTATATGGTAGTTATTTAATAAATGCATATTGATTGGCTGATTGGATTTCCCAGCCAGAAACTATGTAGTTGGGGAAAAAAAAGAATATTCCAACAGGAAACTCTAATGAAGGAGGTGATTGCTGAGAAACATGCCAAAGGCAGAGAATGAGCCTTTCAGGGTAAGGCAACGGGCATTCACAGGCCACACACAGTTAAGATGGTAGAGATTGGACTTTGGGGACTGTTGTAGGACAGGTCTGATTCAGGGTGGTCTGGTGCTCCTGGTTCCAAACTACAAGAGAATGAATGAAGCACTTGCAGATCATCTAACAGTAGGTAAAAGAAAAGTTTACTTAGCCATAAAACAGAATAGATGCTTGGCAAGGATACTGGTTGATTCAGCTGAACAGCAGCTTCCTTATTTCTGTGTTGGCTAAGCCAATTGAGCTAGAGTAGGAGAAATGCCCGCTTCCTCTTGAGGTGGCTTTTGTACTTAGGCCACCAGGAAGCCGTAGTCCCTCTGGGTCAATTAATTCTCAAGGATGGTTTTGATGCCTTTTAAAGGAAAAAGTGAACTGTTAATTGGTACAGAAGATAGAGCACTGGGCTTGGAAGAAAGAAGACTCATCTTTGTAAATTAAAATCTGACTTCAGACAGTTAATAGCTGTATGATCCTGGGCAAGTCACTTGTTTGCTTCAATTTTATCATATTTAAAAGGAGCTAGAAAAGGAAATCTTTGCTAAGAAAACTCTAAATGTAAATCATGGAGAGTAAGATATAATTGAAATGACTAAACAGCAAGAAGGAAAAACTTCAAGAAGAAACTTCAAGGAAACAACAAGGAAGAACTTTAAGAAAAAACAAGAAGAAAAAAGCATGGCTTACATGAAAGATATTGCTCCTACTTAGGCCACACCTCAAATATGAACAAACTTGTTATCACTAGCCTAGCCAGTAGGGATAGATTTACTTCCATCCAGGCACACTGGTATCAAATGACAAGTAATATGCACTTTTGAGATGAATTAGAGGTTTAGAGGCAGATCCTGTGGCAGGAGAGGCTGATTTCATGAGCACTATGCTTCAACAACCTGGGTAAATCCTACTTCACAAAGTTGGAACTTGTCAGGGATAGCATCTTTTATTAGCAATAGATTATTTTACATATTCCATACTTTCATTTGCAGGGGGAGGGGTGGCAGAGGGAGGTAATAAAAGGCAATTTGTATTAAAAATTTTAATTTGTGAGTATGAATTATTACCATGATTAATTCACAAGTAGTGAATTCTTCAAGACATTTAATTAAAAATTATTTTATTAAATACTTTCTATGTGTAAGGCAATGTGTTAGGTATAAGGGAAACAAAAATGAATAAATACATTGTCCCCGTTAAGGAGCTAACAATCTACAGGAGAGTAGGGTAGGGATATGACATGTAGATTAGTGGTGTCAGACTCAAATAGAATCAGATTCCTGTGGTTCACATATTGCCTTAGAAACCAAAAATTAGACTTCTGGCCAAGATGGCAGAGAAAAGACAGGCACAGTGCTAAAGTCTCCTGATCTTCCCTAATATATAATATGAAACAAAACTCTTAACAGAAATCTGATCTACCAAACTCAGAAAGAGAAGCTAGGAGAAGAACATCTACCTCAAGGTTTGTCTTCCAGGATCCTGGGTGAGCCTGGACAAAGCTGGCAGACTCTGACTGCCAGAACCACAGGACAGGGTGAGAGCCTGAGAGTGGCACTAGCCTGATCAGTGGGAGGGCAAGAACCTGAGAGTGGGACTGGCCTGATTGGCCACAGGGGTGTGGGCCAATTAGAGGCATTGGTTGTGACACTGACAGTCTGGAGCTTGCCAGCAGGGCTGGAGGGTGAGTTCCAGTGTGGGAGAGTTGCAGACAGCGATCCCTGGGTTCTCTGATCTGGAAGAACTCAGAGTCCATACCTTTCTTTCAGTTGACACCTCATCCCAGAACAAACACAATTACAACCCACCTCTGCCCCAGGCTCAGGTGTGAGCAGCAGAGCTCCCTCAGCTGTGAATAGGGAGAGCAATTACCTTACCCTAGGGTAAATCCCACCATTATTCAAAGTTAAAAGTATTCAGCAGCTTCAACCACCCCCTCCAGGCCAAGGGAGAGGATCTCAAATCAAGGTCACACACACTCCAGAGAAAGCAACCAACACAGCCTACTGGCTGGCTCACTGGGAATTACTAAACCCAGTGAGTAAAGCCTCTAGGGATCTCAACATCAAACCTCTGTGAACCAGTCCCTCTCCAACACAAGATCTTAGGAAAACGAAGAAAGGCCAGCGGAAAGGAGGAGTCATAGAAAAATTCCTAGAAGGAAAATAGCCTAACTCAGAGAGACCTAGAACCTCTGAGGAGAATATGATCTGATCTTCAGCACAGAAAGACTTCCTTGAAGAAATCAGGAAGAAGTTTAAAAATCAATTGGAAAATCTGGGAGAGAAAATTAACACCTTGCAACAAGAAAACAAATCCTTGGAAAATACAATTGGACAAATGCAAAAAGAAAATAATTATCTCAGAACCTCAATTGGTCAAATGGAAACTCTTTCAAAAATAGAATTGACCAACTGGAAAAGGAGTTGCAAAAAGTAAATGAAAAAAATTCTTCTCTAAAAAAAAGAATGGATTCTGTGGGAACTAATGACTTCATGAGACAGCAAGAGTCTATTAAACAGAACTAAAAAATAAAAATAAATTAGAAGAAACTGTAAAATACCTCAACAGCAAAACCACTGACCTTGAGAATAGATTGAGAAGGGACAACCTGAGAATTATAGGACTTCCTGAAAACATTGAAGAGAAAAAAAAAGCCTGGACTTAATATTATAGGATTTAGTGATGGAAAACTGCCCTGATATCATGGAACCAGAGGGCAAAATAGTTATTGAAAGAATACATCGATCCCCTCCTGAAAGAGATCTTAAAATGAAAACACCAAGGAATGTTGTGGCCAAATTCAAAAACCATCAGATAAAAGAGAAAATCCTTCAAGCAGCCAGAAAAGAGCAATTTAGATACCAAGGAGCCACAGTAAGGATTACACAGGACCTGGATGCATCAACATTAAGGGATTTAAGGGCCTGGAATGAAATATTTGGAAGGCCAAGGGAGCTTGGAAGGCAGCCAAAAATCCACTACCCAGCAAAATTGAGCCTTCTATTCCAGGAGAAAAGATGGGAATTTAATGAAATGGGAGACTTGCAACATTTCCTGATGAAAGACTAGAGCTAAATAGAAAATTTGGAAATCAAACAGGAGGTTCAAGAGACACATAAAAAGGTTTTAAAAAAGGGTAAAGAAAAAAAAACTGGTTTCCCATAAGATGCAACTGGCTATATCCCTACCTGGGAGAAAGATTCTCATAACTTTTGAGAACTGTAATTCTATTAGAGAGAATATACTTAGCCAGAAATGATGGACAGTCATGACTTATCTATGAGACTGCTATCCAATAAGATGATATTAGCTATATCCCTACCTGGAATAAAGACTCTAATAATTCTCGAGAATTGTAACTCATATTAAAGAGAATATACCTAGCCAGAAGTGATGGACATTTATGACTTTTCTGTGACTCAGATAGTGATTTAAAAACAATACCTCCTTAAAAAGGGGGACAGTAAGGAGACAAGAAGATGGAGGAGATTAAATGGGGTAAACCTCATTACATTAAGAGGTACAAAAGATCTATTGTAATAGAGGGGAAGAATGTAGGAGGTGAGAACCACCTGAAATTTCCTCTCATCAGACTTGGCTCAAAGTTAACTTACACACACCCTCAGTTAAGTTAAGAAACTTTTCTTACCTTTCAAGTATTAAAAGAGGAAAAGGGGAGGGGAGAAGGGGAGGGGGAGAAAAAGAGGAACTAACAGAAGGAAGGGAATGAAGAAGGGGAAAAGGGAAAGGGGAAAGAAAGGGAAGGGGACTTGGTATAGGAGGGCAAACACACTGAAGGCAGTGGTATTCAGAAAAAAATACTGGGGAATATGGATAAAGTGAAAAAAGGAGAAATATAAACAGAGGGAAGATCGCATGGAGAGTAATAAAGAGTTAATAATTATAACTTTGAGTGTGAATGGGATGAACTCTCCCTTAAAATGCAAGTGAATGGCAGAGTGGATTACAAACCAGAATCCTATAATACGCTGCTTACAAGAAACTCATTTGAAGCAGAGAGATACATATAGAGTAAAAGTAAAAGGTTGGAGCAAAATATATTTTGCTTCAGCTGAAATGAAAAAAAAAGCAGGGGTAGCAATCCTTATCTCAGACAAAGCAGCTGCAAAAATAGATCTAATTAAAAGAGATAAGGAAACTATACCCTCCTCAAAAGTACCATAGACAATAAAGTAATTTCAATACTAAATATGTATGTACCCAATGATATAGCCTCCAAATTCTTAGAGAAGAAGTTGAAAGAGCTACAGGAAGGTGTAGAAAGCAAAACTGCACTAGTGGGAGACCTCAACCTCCCACTCTCAGATTTAGACAAATATAATCATAAAATAAACAAGAAGGAAGTTAAAGAGGGAAATAGATTGTTAGAAAACCCAGATATAATAGACTTATGGAGGAAATTGAATGAAGATAGAAAGGAATATACATTTCTTTCTGCAGTACCTGGCACTTACACAAAAATTGACCATGTACTAGGGCATAAAAACCTAATAATCAATTGCAGAAAGACAGAAATAATGAATACATCTTTCTCAGATCATAATGAAACAAAAATCATATGCAATATTGGGCCAGGGAGATATAGCCCCAAAACTAATTGTAAACTAAATAACCTCATTTTAAAAAACAAGTAGATCAAACAACCAATTATAGAAAGAATTAATTATTTCATCCTAGATAATGACAATAATGAAACAACACAGCAAAACCTGTGGGATTCACTCAAGGTGGCTGTCAGGAGGTATATATCTTTAAATGCTTACATGATGGGGCGGCTAGGTGGCGTAGTGGATAAAGCACCAGCCTTGGAGTCAGGAGTACCTGGGTTCAAATCCGGTCTCAGACACTTAATAATTACCTAGCTGTGTGGCCTTGGGCAAGCCACTTAACCCCGTTTGCCTTACCAAAAAAAAAAAACCCTAAAAAAAAATAAAAAAATGCTTACATGAATAAATTAAAGAAAAAGGAAATCAATGAACTAAATATGCAACTAAAAAATTAGAGAAAGAACAACCCCCCCAATTAAATGCCAAATTAGAAATTCTAAAAATTAAAGGAGAAATTAATAAAATTGAAAGCAAGAAAACTATTGAATTAACAAATAAAACCAAGAGTTGGTTTTATGAAAAAAAAATAAAATTGATAAACTTCTGGTCAATTTGATTAAAAAAAGAAAACCAAATTATTAGTATCATAAATGAAAAAGGAGAACTTACCACCAGGTTAAATGAAGGGGAAATTAAATACCTAAACAACCCTATCTCAGAAAAAGAAATTCAAGAAGGCATTATGGAACTCCTTAAGAAAAAATCTCCAGTGCTAGATGGATTCACAAGTGAATTCTATCTAACATTTAAGAAACAATTGGTTCCAATTCCATATAAACTCTCTGGAAAAATAGATGAAGATGGAACTCTGCCTAACTCTTTCTATGACACCAATATGGTGCTGATACCTAAACCAGGAAGAGTTAAAAGAGAAAGAACTATAGACCTATCTCCCTGATGAACATAGATGTAAAAATCTTAATTTAGCAAATCTAGCAAAATGATTACAAGAAGTTATCACTAGGACAATACACTATGACAAAGTAGGATTTATCCCAGGAATGCGAGGTTGGTACAATATTAGGAAAACTATTAGTATAATTAATTATGTCAATAATAAACCTATCAGAAATCATATGATTATATCAGTAGATGCTGAAAACGCTTTTTTACAAAATACAGCACTCATTTCTACTAAAAAACACTAGAGAGTGCAGAAATAAATGGATTTTTCCTTAGAATAATAAATATCTGAAACTACCATCAAGCATTATATGCAAAAGAGATAGGCTAGAGTCATTCCCAGTAAGATCAGGGGTGAAACAAGAATGCCCATTATCACTACTACTATTCAATATTGTATTAGAAATGTTAGCTTCAGCAATAAGAGAAGAAAATGAAATTGAAGGAATTAGAATTTAGACAAAAGAGACAAAACTCTCACTCTTTGCAGATGACATGATGGTATACCTAGAGAATCCCAAAAAAATCATCTAAAAAACTACTAGAAATAATTAGCAACTTTAGCAAAGTTGCAGGATATAAAATAAACCCTTATAAATCTTCAACATTTCTATATATGACTAGCAAAATACAGCAGGAAGAGCTAGAAAGATAAATCCCATTCAAAGTAACCTCAGACAATATAAAATACCTGGGAGTCTGTCTGCCAAGGCAGACTCAAAAATTGTTTTTTAAAGATTTTATATATTTTGAATTTTACAATTTTTCCCCTTATCTTGCTTCCCTCCCCCCACCCCCAAAAGAATGCAATCTGTTAGTCTTTACATTGTTTCCATGGTATACATTGATCTAAGTTGAATGTGATAAGAGAGAAATCATATCCTTAAGGAAGAAAAATAAAGTATAAGAGATAGCAAAATTACATAAGGTAACGGGTTTTTTTTTCTAAATTAAAGGTTATAGCCTTTGGACTCAAAATCTTTTTTGAAAACAATTACAAAACACTTCTCACACAAATAAAATCAGATTTAAATAACTGGGCAAACATCAACTGCTCATGGATAGGTCAAGTTAATATAATAAAAATGACAATTCTACCAAAACTAAACTACCTGTTAAGTGCCCTACCAATCAAAATTCCAAAAATTACTTTAATGAGTTAGAACAAGTTGTAAGTAAATTCATATGGAGAAATAAAAAAGTCAAGAATTTCCAGGGATTTAACTAAAAACATGCAAAAGAAGGTGGCTTAAGCCTTACCAGATCTAAAATTATAGTATAAAGCATCAGTCAAAAAAACTCTGGTATTGGCTAAGAAATAGAGTGGTGGATCAATGGAATAGACTAGGTGCAATAGCAGGAAATGATTATAGTACTCTGCTGTTTGATAAACCCAAAGAGTCCAGCTATTGGGATAAAAGCTCTCTTTTCAATAAGAAATGTTGGGAAAATTGGAAATTAGTATGTAAGAAACTTAGATTAGACCAACACCTCACACTCTATGCCAAGATAAGATCAAAATGGATGCAGGATTTAGACATAAAAAACAATATTATAAACAAACTAGAAGATCAAGGAGTAGTTTAATCTGTCAGATCTATGGAAAGGGAATCAAGGAAGAGATGGAGAACATCATAAAAAACAAACTAGATAATTTTGATTACATTAAATTAAAAAGCTTTTGCACAGACAAAACCACTGTAACCAAGATCAAAAGAAACGTAGTAAATAGGGAAACAATTTTTACAACTAGTATTTCTGACAAAGGACTTATTTCTAAAATATATAGGGAACTTAGTCAAATTTATAAAAAAAACAAGCCATTCCCCAATTTGACAAATGGTCAAAGGATATTCAAAGACAATTTGCAGATAAGATCAAAGTGATTCACAGTTGTATGAAAAATTGCTCTAAATTATTACTTATTAGAGAAATGCAAATTAAAGCATCACTGAGGTACCACCTCACACCTCTCAGACTGGCCAGAAAGGACAATGATCAATGTTGGAAGGGATGTGGGAAATCTGGGACATTAATACATTGTTGGTGGAGCTGTGAACTCATTCATCCTTTCTGGAGAGCAATTTGGAATTAGGCCCAAAGGGCAACAAAAATATGCATACCCTTTGATCCAGCAATACCACTACTGGGTCTATATCCTGAAGAGATGATGAAAAAGGATAAAAATATCATGTACAAAAATATTCATAGCAGCTCTGTTTGTGGTAGCAAAGAATTGGAAATCAAGTAAATGTCCTTCAATTGGGGAATAGCTTAGCAAACTGTAGTATATGTATGTCATGGAACACTATTGTTCTATTAGAAACCAGGAGGGACAGGAACAGGGAAGCCTGGAAGGATTTGCATGAACTGATGCTGAGTGAGATGAGCAGAACCAGAAAAACACTGTACACCCTAACAGCAACATGGGGGTGATGATCAACCTTAATGTACTTGCTCATTCCATCAATGCAACAATCAGGGACAATTTTGGGCTATCTGCGATGGAGAATACCATCTGTATCCAGAGAAAAAATTGTGGAATTTGAACAAAGACCAAAGACTATTACCTTCAATTTAGAAAAAAAAACTGTTATCTTATTATGTAATTTTGCTATCTCTTATACTTTATTTTTCTTCCTTAAGAATATGATCTCTCTCATCACATTCAACTTAGATCATTATATGCCATGGAAACAATATAAAGACTAATAGACTGCCTTCTGTGGGGGGGGGGGAAGAAAAGCAAGATTGGGGGAAAATTGTAAAACTCAAAATAAATAAAATCTTTCTAAAAAAAAGAAACCACAAATTAACATTATCTATATTGTACTGTATTTTGTTAAACACTTCCCAGTTACATTTTAATTTGGTTTGGAGCAGATTTGGGAGTTGTCATAAGTTTGATATAATGTATATAAGTATAATACAAGGCAAAGGAGAGATCCAAAGTGCTTAAGACAAAGTGGAGAAAGAGTGATCACTTTGAGACTTAGGGATGAGGGAAGTCTTCCTGGAGATGGTGGCTCCTAATCTAAGCATTTAAGGAAGAGAAGGGTTACAATGGATGGATATGAGAAAAGAATGCTTCACAGGAATAGGGGATAACCTGTCTAAAATCATGAAAGTGTGGGAGCATGTAAGACAAGACTGAAAAATGGCTAGTTAGTGATATTCTTTGTTTGAAACAGAATTCATTTATTGGACTAGTATAAGCTGATTCTGGACTAGTATAAACTTCTGTAGAAGTTCTTTAAAGCCATGCTATAGAATTTGTATTTCAATTCTTCAAAAACTAAGAGTGAGACACTAAAGGTTTTTGAGGAGAGGGGTAACATGGCTAAACTTGCTATATTAGTATTATATTGGAAGCTGCATGAAAGGTGAACTGGAGGGAGAGGGTGATTTGAGACAAAGAGACTGGTTAGGAAACTATTATAATAGTTTAGGCAAAAGATAGATTGTGAATTAGATGTTAAAGATGAGAGTGGAGAGGCAAGATATGGTAGAATTGTGAAGAATAAATGATATGTCATTGGCTACTGATTGGATTTGGGAAAGGGAAGAGTCAAGATAATTGTGATCTGGGAGGATGGTGGTACCATCAACAGAAATGGAGGTATTGTTAGGCTGAGGGGTAGATTTATTTCCTGGACCTCTGTATCAAGTGGTCTTATCAAATACCATCATCTTCAGCCTTAATTTCTTCCTATTGAAAACTTGGACTTCATCCTTGTGCCCCTGGTTTTTGTCTTATTTTACTGAAGTGGAGATCCCCATGCCATTTCCAAGTCCTCTCCTCATAAATCTGTCTCCCATTCTTCTTTCTAGCACCTTCTATGTTTCATTTTTTCCCATTATAATGTCAGTTTCTTGAGACAGAGATTGTCCCCAGTGCTTTGCAAATATGATTAAATCTAAAACAATTAATACATGATTAATCTATCTTCAGTGAAAAATTACAATTTCCATTTTGGACATGATGAGTTCAAGGTTTCAAGGAATTATCAAAATGGAACTCAGATTGGTTTTTCAGTCAACGAGGCTCAATTGGGGCTAATATATAGATTGAACAGTTATCCTTAAAGGAGATATTAATGGAAGTCACAAGAGTAAATGAGATGATTAGAGAAAATGTAAAGAGAGAAAGAAAAATAGATAAATACAGAGTTACCTACACTTAGGGAAGAATGATGGATACAGGAAAAGAGACTGAGAGCAGTCAGATGGGTAGGTAGGTGGAGAATCAGAAGACAGCAGTGTCATGGAAGCCAAAGGAAGAGATATGGTTGGTTCTCATCCTTCATTAGTGAAGATCAAAATGGCATCACTATAATCCAGAAGCACAAAGTAGTCAATGGTATCAGATGTTGAAAGAAGGTCAAGGAGAATAAGGAAGGTATTTGAGGTGCATGTAAGAGGCTGGTTTTTAATGAAACATGTGGAAATTTATATATCCCAATACAAATAAGTGTTGTTCCCTACAAAATAGTTCTCCTGGATACTGTATTTATTTTAATGCTATATCAAGTACTATATCAAGTACTTTTTTAAAACTGCGAATCATATCAGAAAAATAAGTTTAACTACTTTACAGTCATTCCTAATTTTAACTTACCAAAACAGAATCTCTTCCTAATTTTAACTTACCAAAATAGAATCTCTAGTTGAGCTCTTACCTAATACCTGAGACTTGTATGCATATCCCCTCTTATTTCATATTACACAATTCACATACTCTCCATTCTAGTCAAACAGGCCTAGAAGCTATTTCCCATACATAGCATTCCATTTACAACAAATGGCCTCCCAAGCCTGGAATAGACTCCTTCTCATCTTCTCTTCCTAAAATCCCTAACTTACCTCAAAACCCAAGCCAAGTTGCACTTACATCAGATCTTTTCTGATCACTCTAGTTACCAATGTAATGAAGGATTTGGCTAAAGAGGATCTAGTCTTTAGGGTAGATTTGTCCTTCCTGATAGGTCATATGGAGCAGGTGCAATCAATGTTCCCTGTCTGTTTCCAATCCAAGTAGGCTAGATGAGTTTATTAGTGACTTGAAAGGTTGAAGAGTGCTGAAGAATCTTTTCATTGGCTGAGGAGTCAAAACTGAGGGTGTGTACAAGAGGTTTGAATCTATGATCTCTGACTCCCTCTTCCTCATGGTTTGCTGTCACTAATCAGGTGTCCCTTAGTACAAGGTGCTTATTTCTTTTGTGTTAATCTTTATTGATTTTAGATGAATAAGTATCAGGAGAAAGAAGCGGCCATGTTATGCCATTGCATGCTTTGGAAGATCAGAAGAGTCTTTAGCGATTCCCTCAGCTATCAAAGTCAATAGAAGAGATCCCTGGTGCTGGTAGCAGCAACAGCCAAGTCTGGTGAGCCAAGTGACCAGCTTGACCTAACCACACTGTGAATTTATCTATCAGCCAACACACAGTACCCTGGCAGGAGCTAGCTCACCTGAACAAGGATACAATCTGAACATTGCTACTTTATCCCCTGGAGCAACTTTGGTGGGACCTCTGTTAAGAGACAAAAGGATTCCTAGGCCAGAAGTTGAGAAGTAGCAGTTGGCCCCACATGTACTCTATATGTGTTCCTTACAATATTTCTTTGTGCTTTAAGGTTGATCCCACTCTCCTTAAGGATCAAGTGTGATGAGGGGAGAGTACACCCCTCCTTCCCACTTAGGGCAATGTTTTGTAACTTGTCTTTGATATACCTTCTCAGTAAATACCCTCTTGTCAAAGTTAATGACTGTTTGATACTTATTTTATCTGAAGCTACAACCCCCAGGGTTATGCCTAGAACCCTAAGTGGATAAGTGGTAATTGCTTCCTGGAAACTCAATCTACCAGTTTAAGTAAGAGATGGAAGAGTGAACCCAGAGTGGGCAGGCACTACATTAGCATTCTTTCCCTCTTGAAATTGCATTATACTACCTTGTACACATTTTGTATTTATTTCTTGGTATGTTTATTATTTCCCTTCGGTAAATTCCCTGAGGGCAGGGAAGGATTCTTTTTCTTCTCTGCATCCTCAATATCTAGCACAGTGTAGTGTAAATTAGCAGATGATCAAGAAATGTTTGTTGAATTGAAATGAATTTGGACTCAACAACATCAAGTGGTTTTCAAAAAATCAAAGTCACTTTCCAAAGACAAAGACTGTCATGACTGATGGTATTTAAGATCCAAAGAAGATCATAAGATCAGAGATTTGAAGCTTCAGAGTTAGTTTGAACTATGTTTTGAGTAAAGGCAAAAATTACTGGAATAAATGTAACACTTCCCAAAACTATTACTTTCCAGGCATCAATACCAAGTGAATTCAATTTAATTCAGCAAATGTTTATTAAGCATCTACTTGTTCCAGGCACTAGGATAGGCACTAGGAATAAAAACAATCTATGCATACATGTCTAAATTGTTATGCATCTTTAAAAAATCTATTTCATTATTTTATGACGATGGTGTGTGTGTGTGTGTGTGTGTGTGTGTGTATATATATATATATATATATATATATATATACACACACACACCTGTATAGGTTATATGTATATATAGGTCATATATGTATATAGACTATATGCATAATGTGTATATATATATCCATCTCATATACATATATATATATATATCATGAATGTGTATGACATTAAATAAATACATACATACAGACCTACAATGAGAAAGAGAAAAGGCTGAATTATTTTTGGAAAATTGTACAGAATTTTCAACAATCCCAGGAATTTCCCTGACACTAAAACACTGATATTTTTCTGGTGATATGATATTATTGAAAATCATGAACCACCAAAGAATAAAAATTGTTGGGCAATGGAGAGATTCATGATGGGTGTAAGTAGGCTCCAGCAAATTGCCAACAATGACTCCAAATATAAGAAGTGGCATAAAAGTTATTATTCAAGAGACAGACAATCAGAAAAGAAGTGTTTCAGCCATAGCATGTGGACAATGTGGTACATAAAAAAAATTTAACAATCCAGAGATATATATGTATACAAATATACATATATAATTACATTTATAAATACAGACAGATACATGCATATGATAAACAGGAAGGTAAAGAAACAATAAATGAATCTGTACTTGCAGCACTTTTCCAGTTAGAAATATTCAGATCAAATGAATTTTCTACTTAGCTTTCATCAATTTGTTTTATGAATTTTAGGAGCCAAGAACTGTCTGAAGTCATCAACTTTGAGATATGGTCATTTCTTTTGCTGAAATTTCAATTTTAACAGAAAAGTCATAGAGTTAATAGGTATAGGTCTATTTCCTGTCATTTAGACTTAATTATTTTAGGTTGGCCCATATCAGAAATATAGTAATTCTGGATAAATATACATGTATTTTGCAAATGAAATGAAGTATGCCAACTTCACCAAACAGTAAAGGATGATTAATTTTGCATGCCAAAGAAAGAATTCTATGAAGCCCTGAAGATTTGAGGGTCAGGGGAAATATGGAATGTTTATTCAACTTGATCAGTGAACAAGGAATGATTCCTAGAGTCTCTAAAATTTCTGTGATACCTCAGTGGACTATGCTCTTCAGTTCCTGTTGGTCCCATTACCATACCTTCATCAGTCTTTGCAGAACTTCTTCAAATTGAAACTTTCTACTAGAAAGAATTCTATTTTCCTTTATTAAAACTCTCATCATTACCTTGGACTCAATACTAGTTTATAAATCTTAAAAGGTTTCCCCACCCATTCAACTATCTTTTACCTTTCTTACTAATTAAATGAAAAAGACAAAGAATAAGTACTAATCAAGAATGGCTTATATCTAGAGAAGTCTCATTTGCAGCACTCCTTGCTTTATCAGTTTCTCTATTCTTTGGTTGTTTGGAATCACTGCAGATGGGAAGCCTATTTAGTTGTCTCCTATCCCTATAACAGGCTATGATTGCATTGGGACTTAGAAATCTCCAGTAGACTAATTTTTCTCCTTTCATCAGCCTTCCAAATATGTTATGGATGCATCAATTTTCAAGGAGAAAGAAAGCAAAGCTTCAGGGAAAAGTGCAGTGTCAGACTTCTGTTCACTCCAATTTTTATTATGGTTTTTCTGAATTGGCCTTTTAGCTCTTGTAAATATGTATTAATATTCCATCTCAACATTATAATCAGTTTAGATCTGAAGATTAAATTGGATCTGTGCCCTCCCTTGGAGCCACCCTAGTTAAATACATTTCTGCATTGAAGTTGGGGACAGGTGTCAGGAGGATGCAGCATATCACACAATTTCAGTCCTATGAATGGAACAGTTATTATAATGGGTACTTCCACCCCTTCATCTCTTTCATCATTCTCATTCAGCCCGAATGCTTCCCTCCCAAGACTCATGATTGCATCTGACTAGAAAATGTGGAAGGCAAAAATGCTAAGCATTTAAGTGTGGAGCAGACTATACTATATGGAGATGCTGGATTCACAGTGATTCTGGCTCCTGTCCAAAAGAATTCAAAATGAAAGATGTGCCTAATGATGACTTATTCAGAACTTCTGGGAAACCACTCTGGATTTTGTGTGTGTTGTTTTTTAATTCAACTCTATTATGTATCTCACAGCATTAGTCCCAAAGAAATGCCCATAAATGGTCAACTTCAATTTATGCACCACAGGGATTCACAGGACTGTTATAGATGAATTTCAATGACTGTTTGACCAGTTACAGGTGAAATACAGTAGTTTTTAAATAACTAAGTGAATAAAGGCACACATTTTTATTGCTAAGTAGGGTTCTAGAATAGGTTGTACTGTGTAGTGGGAATATTTCTAAACTAAGCCCTCTCTATGCATGCTAGTTATATGAGCATGAGTAGACCCTAGTTTCCTCCTTGAATATATGCCTTTTATACAGAGCAGTTCCCCTCTTGCCTCAGGGATCTCCCATATATAGGGAGAAGAGAGATTTATCCAATTTTTCTTGGTGTATGCCTTCTACATTGGTGTGTGCCAGTACTGCC
This sequence comes from Macrotis lagotis, assembly GCF_037893015.1. Taxonomy (NCBI): domain Eukaryota; kingdom Metazoa; phylum Chordata; class Mammalia; order Peramelemorphia; family Peramelidae; genus Macrotis; species Macrotis lagotis. The sequence goes on from NC_133659.1 coordinate 170,942,667, forward strand.
AGTTAAAATTTTGTCATCCTTACAAATTAGCCTAAGTCTCAGTTTCCTTAGACTGTCAAATGGGGCTGATAATTATGTGTGATTATGATTATTGTGAGTTTCAAATGAGATGCTATATGCACAAAACTTGAAGTAGTATGCAGATATCAATTTTTATTCTGATTATTATATTTTGCTAATAAATGGACAGCAGTTACATTATTGTTTCCTATATGCTTTGGTCATATCCTACCCCCTTCCTCCATGAGGTATTTTGGAACAAACTTTCCTCTCCTTGAAACTATAATAATACATCAATTAAAATTGGTCTCTCTTACACATCTGTCCTTCTAAGAATCTAGGTTTGTCTCAATTTAAGTCTATAGATTATATCAAACTCCTAGTCTTCCTTTATGGATACCATACCTCCTAGTCTTCCTGTATGGATACCATACAGTTTCAGCTTCCTTTTCATTTGATTTTCACTTGAATTCTCCCTGAATTTGTAATTCTTATTCTTTGGTACAAAGTATATAGCCACAGAAAATGGCTGGAGCTCTATGAAGACAATGGCTTGATACACACATATATACATATATACATATATACATATATATATATATATATGCATGCATATTTGCCTATAAGCAATCTAAATAGACTTCCCAGGGACAAGAGAGCTAAAGCACTAGAGTCTATGAAGAGGACTCCACAAAGGCTCTATTCACTAAGTATAGTTGATCAGGTAGCATGAGAGTGGCCCATATATGGAGAATCTGGGTTAGAAGATAGATAAAGAGCATGCCAAGTTTGGCTATAGCCTTGCAGAACAGGAAAGCTATTAGGACTGCCTTGAATTTCTTGTACAGGAGAAAAGGAATGGATGTCTGCCCCTAGAATGCCAGTCACTCTGGTTTTTCAAGTCTCAAAAGAATACCACTGAGACCTGAGCCTTGGGGGTTAACTTAATTAATTTGTAACCCCAGGTCTGATCCTATTTGGTCTAGGGCACCCATGGGATCAGACCTGGGGTTACAAATTAATGATCCTAGGAATGTTTGCTCCCCAACAGAGAATGAGGAGATTGAGTGTTCAAAAGTGGTGATGAGTCACCACAAATATGCTCATATTATCTGGCCAATGCTCCAGGAGCGATAAGCAATTTGACCACCCAAGTAGCTAATATGTATTTGTTGGGACAAGGCAGAGTACTGCAATCATGGGAAGATAATGTTTAGATGCTAGATAGCTAAGTTCTACCATACGTAACCCAATAAGAATAACCAATAGATGCTATATAAGAGATTGAGTATGACCAATGATCTTGGCAAAATTACATGTAACTTCGATGTGTGAGCCATAAATGTTATTTGAGTTGTATCTAAAGAAAGAATGATGAGGGGGCAACTAGGTGGTGCAGTGGACAGAGCACTGGCCCTGGAGTCAGGAGTACCTGAGTTCAAATCCAGCCTCACACATTTGATAATGACCTAGCTGTGTGGCCTTGGGCAAGTCACTAAACCTCACTGCCTTGCAAAAAAGAAAAGAAAAAAATATTCATTTGGGGCAGCTAGGTGGTGTAGTGGATAAAGCACCGGCCTTGGAGTCAGGAGAACCTGAGTTCAAATCTGGTCTCAGACACTTAATAATTGCCTAGCTGTGTGGCCTTGGACAAGCCACTTAACCCAGTTTGCCTTGCAAAAACCTTAAAAAAAAGAAAGAAAGAATGATGGTAATTAATGTAATTTTAGGGACTCAAAAATTTTAGAATGTGATGAAAATGGCAAAAAGAACTAGATAAACCTCTATCCAAAAGTTTCCTGAAGTACATGTGTGTGAAAAATGAGATATCTCTGTATAGGAGATACCCAAAGAAGATACACCTTAGAAGAAAAGCAGTAGACTTGAAGTCAGATCTGAAGGCATGTTTGATTGGGTCTAAAGTGGACTCCAGTATCCGATATAGATGGTAGTGCCAATATGATGGGAAATTGGGGGGAGACAGAAATGAAGTGAGGGGGGAAAATGAAAGAGGAAAAGAGAAAAGAAAGGAAGGAAAGAGACAGACAAAGGGAGAGGGGGGGAGGCAGACAGACAGAAAGACAAAGAGAGAGAACAACATGGCAAGAAAGATGAAGGAGGGAGGGAGGGAGGAAGGCAGAAAGAGAAAGAGAGTACACACATAGAGTACTGCATCAGTCTTTCCCCCTCTTCTTCCCCCCCAAATTTTACTCCAGTCTTCGTATCAGGAAATATATCATGACATCAGAATTATACTGGTAAATATCACTCTAGTGACCCAGACTCTAACCAGACCTGTGCATTGTACAAGGAGCAGAATGTAATGGAAAGAGTACAATGTGATACAATGGCAAGAACAGTGGATATGGAGTCTTGAGAAGCTGAGTTCAAATCTTACCTTTCTTACTACCTATATGATCTTGGGCAAATCACTTAATCTTTTTGGGTCTTAGTTTCCTCATTTGTAAAATGAAGAGTTTGGCTTAGTTCCCGAGTTCCTTCCAGGTCTAAATCTATGATCCTGTGACTTGGAGTCAAAAGATCTTGGTTTGATCCTGTTTTTAACCACTTCCTCCCTGTAACAAGGTGCTGAATACTGAGGTCAGTAATAGAGAAATGACTTATTCATAGTCACTTCTCCATCACTGAACTCAGTATTCAATTCTGTCAAATAAGAGAATTCTAAGGTTTCTTCTGGCTCTAGGGGTCTATGAGGTGCTATGACATACTTAGAATAAGACCCCAGGATTTGAATTTTGTTCCTAACACTTAAGAGATTTGGTCAAGTTATTTCACTTCTACTGCTCTGTCAGCTCCACAGAGCAATAAAAATGTGAATTATTATTTTTATAATTTCTAAGAGGTGGTACTCTAAGACTTGTAGCAAGGGAATACAATGCTACTGAATTATATTATCTTAATCTAGGCACCAGTTGGAATGATTCTGCCTTATGATCCTGATTTTGACCAAAGTCAATATCCAGTTTTAAGATAAACTTATCAAGACAGTCACCCTGAGTGTACTGTAGGGATTTCATTTGTCTCAATGAATAAATTAATCGGGGGGGGAACTAACCAATGAACAAAACCTTAAGAAGTAAGGGGAAATGTTGCTGGAGCTTTCCACCTCTATATCATATTTTAAACTCTTACATTACTGATGGTGTATCAACAATATCATCAACCTGATTTGGCAGGACCTACTTGGGAACTTGACCCAGCAAGGGGATGTCCCAACCCTATGACAAATTCAACTCTATCTATAGAATAAGTAGATACTATGGAATTTCCAGAAAGTCATTCCCATGTATTGGTCTTATGACTGACTCACAGGCACATAAAATGAATGACAGTCCCTCTGGAACAAACAAACTACATTTCCAGTCCCTTGCTGAAAGTTATGAGAGTCTAGTTCCAGAATAATTTATAAAAGGTATTTCTACATCCTGCCTCTTCTATAGGAGCCATATTCTTTTTTTGTGGAATAAAAAACATAGAGGATTAAGATTCTTCATATAACTTAAAAGAAGTAGAGTAGAAAGAGCTCCTGTCTTGAACTCTAGTTTTAGCTCTTCTCCTAACTAGCTATGTAATCTTGACATCTCTGGGTCTCTGATCCCTCATGAAAATGAAGGAGGTTTGGATTAAATGGATTCTAAAGGCTCTACCAACATGGTTACTAAAGAGGGCAGTTAGGTAGTGCTGTAGATAGAGCACCAGCCCTGGAGTCAGGAGGACCTGAGTTCAAATCCGACCTTAGACACATAATTACCTAGCTGTGTGATCTTGAGCAAATCCCTTAACCCTGATGTCTTGCCAAAAAAAAATCAACAACTAAAATAAACCAAAAGGATTTGTGATTTCATTTGGCATAGATGAACCTTCTGTTACTTTGTTGAACCAAATGAGACCTTTACCTACACGGACTGCAAGCATTCGTTGTCTGAGATACATATAGATTACATGATTTGCCTAAAGTCATGGGACCAATAAATATTAAAGGCAAAATGTGAACTCTAGTTTTTCTGACCCCAAAACTGGCAATATCTTACTGCCTTCAACTGTATAAGTCTAATTAAAAAAAAAAAAGGAAGATGGCTTGATTTGGAAGAATATGATGAAAGCTGGTTATCTTTATACATTTGTTGATTTCTAAAGTTTGGGGGAAAACTTTTTCAGTTCTCAATTCTTTTTTTAGACATTATTCACTTTTCATAGAAAGATACTGAAAGGCCAGGTCAATTCAATGAGAGATACTTTGGGTACGATTTTTAGTGGTGAATTATATGACTACAAATAGTTCCATGGATAGAATCCTCTGGAGTGGAGGGATACAAACCCTTTAGCTCATAATGATAGAAAAGTCCTAAATGTGCGTATGCACATACACACACACACACACACACACATGTGTCTAAGATTTAAATTGGGAATTATGTCACATTTCATCAGTATCATATTTACACAGTCCTTGCCAAACACAAATAAAAATTTTACTGTCAACTAACTTTGCATGTTCTGCTATTAATCCACATAAAATCTATTGAGGTCAATCCAAGGCACAATAGGTATTAAAATGTTGGGAAGAGTGTGTCTAAAATTGAGGTTAAATGTATTTGCCAAGAGACGGCTTTTTTTGTGACAAATATTACAGCTTCTAACTTTAAACAAGACAGACAAGGAAAGCTCTAGCAGGGAATATCAGGGCTAGGCACACAGATCAGGAGGACAGCAAATTTTCAATTTACACCTCCCCTTGCTCCTAAATCAGAGTTATAACATGGGAATTTATGGGTGACCACAAAGAAGAAGCATGAAGGAACTACAATCAAACACGTTGCACAGAATTGAACTTTTGAAAGCCACAAACTTTTTAGTGTACTAGGAATAAAATGTTTGTTTTTAGGGAGCTTTCCAAGGACAAGTATGATTTAGTCTACTGAGATTCCTACAGCTATTTTTCATTTCTATGGAATAAAAATGAATTTTCATGGCACATCTCAGACTTCCGAAGGCTGACCATCTAGTCTTAAAGATCCGTCCACATGACAGAAACATCTGAAAAGTTTTAACATGAGAGGGGGGAGAGGGCAGCTAGGTTGCGCAGTGGATAGAGCACTGACCCTAGAGTCAGGAGGACCTAAGTTCAAATCTTGCCTCAGACACTTAATAATTACCTAGTTGTGTAACCTTAGGCAAGTCACTCAACCCCATTGTCTTGCAAAAAAAACAACTAAAAAAAAACATGTGAGGGGGAGTATGGAAAGGTTGAAGAAACTGGAAAACCTCACTGGATAGCATGGCTTCTAGGAAGATGTTATATTTTGTACCCATTTCTATAGAATAAACAGATAATGCGAATCAAATGCCAATGCCAATCAAAAGTTGCCTCACATGTTAATTCACACTTAATTCAAATCTTATACTTACATCTGCAATGATTTGACTATTTTTTCTTGAGACTAAAAGTTGCTCCCAGTGGCTACTGCCATTGGACATGACATGTTTTCCAAATAATTAGGAACATCCACTGACCAATAAATCTCCCTTACAGTTTCCATTTGTTTGAAGGCAGGTTTGGGAGTTTATCATCCAAACGCAAAATCCTGACTATGCCTCTGCCATTCAGATATGTTGAACATCTGTTCAGTTGTGTTTGTCTTTATGTACTTTCCATGTGGTACTGTGCCCTACTTCAGAGGTTATGGGAAAGACTTGAAATGTTTGGGATAGTTCTTTTTATCTCTGCTCTATTTGAGGCAAGAGGAAAGGAAACTTCTTAGTTTAACTAAGTCATTAGGTAGGAATGTGGGTGGAACAGAAAATCTTGTCATGTAATCAGAAGGCTTATTGATTGGTTTAGAGAAGTCTGGAATTACAGAATGGGCAAATGACTTTGTGAGTATCCAGGAGGGATTGAATCTCAAATTAGGTCTGGGAGGGAAGTAGATGTTGTCCTCAAAACTAAATAGACCTGGGGCAGCTAGATGGCACAAGAGCATCCACCCTGGAGTCAGGACCTGAGTTCAGATCTAACCTCAGACACTTAATAATTACCTAGTTGTGTGACCTTGGGCAAGTCACTTAACCCCATTACTTTGCAAAAAAACAAACCCAAACCCTTTAAAAAAAACCCAAATAGACCTAGAAAATTGTAGTTAAAGATCAAGTCAGAAACCTTTGGTACCATTTAGTCAATAAACATTTTTACACACCTACTACAAGTGCACCATGAGAGGCAGTATGGCTTTAGTGGACTCAGCTTTTGAATCTGGATTGGTAAGATTTGGTTTCACAAAAAGAAACAGGAGAGTTGGTGGGAAAGCCTAATTGGTATTAAGAACAGAGGTGATCTGTGGAGTTTGAAGTATGACCTAGGACATTGAGGCAGAGAGAACTAATAAACAACTGGAAATGTGGGGTTATAGTTCAAGGAAAAGATTAGAGTTGCATGTATAGATTTGGGAGTCTTTTCTCAAAAGGTATAATTGAACTCACTGAAGCATATCAGATAACGGAGGGGGGAGAGAGAGAGAGAGAGAGAGAGAGAGAGAGAGAGAGAGAGAGAGAGAGATTATAGAGAAAAAGACAAGAGAGTATAAGAGAGTATAGCACAGAGGCTTAGGATGAGAGGAAGTCTGCTTTTATATGCACTTTCCAGGACCTTAAAATTTATTCCAAGAAGCACCGGGGTACTCAGGAAGCTGCTTAAGATCAGCAAATCTTAAGGACCAAAGCTGGATTTTTTTAAGGAATCGTGGATGCTTTGGAAACCAGCAAATGTGTAGGTTAAAAGTAGAGAATGCCATACATTTTGGACAGTGATGAATGAATGTACCAGTAAAATACAAGACCAATTAGAGACTGAGAACAGTTAACCTAAGGTATTGTAATAGGATATAGGTGATAGGTTGCTTAACAAAAAAGATAAAATAAAAGTTAAGAGCATGCTATGATTGCTCTATTTTTACCTAGTAATTTTATCTTTTTTTACAACTGGTTTCAGTGATGTTTGAGTCTTATGGAAATGTTTTTGCAGAACAAAAACCTGAACTGTTTAGTTATGTGTTTTAAAAAGGCATAAAAATAACAATAGCAGATTTCAGTTCTTTTAATTATTGGATGGCCTGTGAGGAATTTTTTTTTTATTTTCTGGATGTTTCTTCATAGGATTACTGGATCCTGTTGGAGCTAAAAGTTCAGATCTAGTCTGATTGATCTCTCATATATATGGGACTACTTTAACAAAAATTGATTTTGTTCTGATAGAATAAGAGTCAGGAAAACCTGGGAAGTCCTTGGGACTTGAGTTCTACCATCTACAAAATGGCAGAACTATTCCTGGGCAAGTGACTTAATCCCTCAATACCTCAATTAACTTTCCTAAGACTAGAACAGTTCTTTGCTAAGCAGGGGTTGATTTGCATTGGTTACAGGAAGTTTCCACATGTGGAGTTCCCTATGATAAAATCACAGGTTCCTTCTAAAAATAATTAAATAAACAAAACAATGTCTAGAGCTCTCACTGATTAGAAGCAGATAAATACAAGTTTTGCCTTAAGTTTGAAGGGCCCTAAGAATAAGAGATTGTTGCTGTTGCTCAAATATGTGTAATCCCATAAATGCTGTCCATGGCGTTTTCTTAGCTGGAGTGCTTGCCATTTTCTTCTCCAGGGAATTAAGGCAAATAGAACTTAAGTGACTTGCCCAGGATCACAAAGCTAGTAGGTGTCTGAAGCTGGATTTGAACTCAGATCTTTCTGACTTTAGATCTGGTGCTCTAATCCTTGAACTACCTAGTTGTCCCAAGAATAACAGGTAAATACTGAATAATAACAGAATGTACCCATTTTCAGATTTGCAAAACATTTTATGAAAATTATGCTCATTAACAACCCTGTTGTTATGGCAGATTGATTATAGATGAGAACACTGAGTGACTTGCCCCAGGTAACACAGCTAGTGAGTGAATGAGGCCAGCTCAGATCTTCCTTACTCCAGGACCACCTACCTTTCTCTGAATCAGATCAAAAATTTCAAATTTGCCCTGCCAGCCCCTCTATACTCATCTAAGCTATAGTTATCCAGCAAGATCTAGTACCCAGCTCCTTTCCTCCATGAAGCCTTTCCCAAATACTCTAGACCACATGGTACACTTTATAACACCTCTGCACCCCTCAGAGTGAATTACATAAATTTGTATTGCTTTGAAATTGTTTTATATGTTAGTCTTTTGCCATAGTAGATTTTCACCTGTTTCAAGGCAAAAAAAAGCACATTGCTTTTCTATTCTTAAAGTAATACTTAAGAGTCCTACACAAGGCTCATGCCTGTAACATATATGAAATCATAGGTTTGGAGTTGAAGGGTAACTTTGAAACCATCTTTATCCACCCCTTCATTTTACAAGTGAGGAGTCAAGGCTGTGAAAGGTAAAGTGATTGACCTGATGTCAACCAAGTGTCAAACAGCAGTGGGGGGATTTGAACTCATGTGCTCGAGACATCAACATACTAATGATAACACATTATGTCTGGATGAAAAGATTAAAATTCAATTAATTATTCATATGTTTTCAAGTATCTAATGCTTTTTGTCACAAATTTAGATAAATTGAATTTTTTTTTTTTACTTTTAGCTGGAGTTTGGCATTAGATAGCTTATGATTTGACATTTGAAATAACCTAAATAGTCCCATGTTAAAAAGGCAAAATTTGGAAACATTTTTGCTAGAGTTCTATAGAACATACAATCATTGAGTAATCCCACCCAGATTTAGAAATGCTTCTATTGTTTATATTAAACTGTGCTGCTCCTGTTGAAAGAGCACCAATAATTGACTCACATTGTGATTTAAAGCATTTATAGGCAATGGTTCATAACAAAGTAGCTTCAAGCATGGAAAATACATGATAATGGCCTTGTATAACTGGCACTGGGTGAAATACATCTCTCATCACTTTCTGAGATAGTTTCCCACTAAACAAATACTTGGACTAAGAATGAGTGGATGAACAGAGATTGCGAGCCTGGGCTACATTCATATTTACTGGATTAGTTTGGATCCATATCATTATTTCTTGTTGAAAAGTATTCCATTTAAATATTTTCAAAGTCCTTTACACAACATATTGCCACATTTTACACAATATGAATACTCTGGATCATGCTATCCAAAAATTGTCAAATGTTATTGACTTTTCAAATAAGACTAAATCTTTTATATTTATGTGCTTTGTATATTTTTATGCTAAAATAAGTAACTCTGTGAAAACCTTTTAGGGCATTTAACTTCAGGAGAATCTTTATATCCTCCTTAAATTTAAAAAATGACATTTAAATTAAGGGAATCAGGGAACAATAAAGAAAAAAATAAGTTATGTACTAACTCTAAAGTTGGGCAACTTAACTCTACCAGTCTCTACCATCATAGACTGCTGTCTATGATGAAAACTTTCTAAACTCAAATACCTGATAAATCATAGATTCAAGAACATACTTGAACATAAACACAGACTAGGTACATAAGCAAATGGAAACTGTAAGAGAGATTTATTAGTCAGTGGATGTTCCTAATTATTTGAAAAACTTGTCATGTCCAATGGCAGTAACCTCTGAGAGCAAGTTTTAGTCTCAAGAAAAAAATAGTCAAGTCATTGCAGATGTAAATATAAGCAAAGATTTGAATTAAGCATGAATTAACATGTGAGGCAACATGTGATTGTCATTGGTTGGATGGATTCTGGTAACATACATGTATCAATTCTCTACCTATGTCCCAAGAAAGCAGGCTTGCAATGTAAAGAGATAAAATGTAGAAAGCATATTTGGGTGGAGGTAATAGAATGGAAGGGGCCAAGATTTATTACATTCAATTATTTTTGTTAAAACTTTCCTCTAGGGCACAGGCACATAATATATTGTACTTTCCATTACTTGGTGCAAACGTAAAACATATCTGAAAAACACATTTCATCCTCATAACATATTAAAATAACAAGTAAGATGTCATGACATCCATATGATAGATAGACTGTCATTTACCAATGTTGTACTACATTAGTTAACAGCAAATTAATATCATCAGACCCAATTTTTCTTCACATCTAGAAAACACTGGAATGGAAAAAGGGATCCATAAGTATTCTTAGAAAGAAATATTTGATTTGTTACATTAATTTACCATGGCAAAATATACAATAACTTGCAACAATAACCCAGATAATTAAAAATGGCTAATTCAGCCACCACTTGAGATTTTAAAACAAGAGGCAATAAAATATCAAAACTCTGACCTTTAAGATCTAACTGCTTTTCTTCAATCTGATATTGATTCTTTTTGACAAGCTCACTTGTATGTTATGAATTGGCTCATAAAAAGTTTCAGCGTATTGTATTGGGTTTGCTAAAACTGTTCATACCATAAATTGAGACCACAGTATCTTTTCATCAACACCAGCTGTTAAATAAACTCAAGTGACAAAGTAGATTCATGATTAGCTCATTGCATAGAGAGCAAGAATATAGTGGTATAAATTATATTTCATCACATCTTTCATGTTTTTATGCCTCTAAACTAAACAAGAATGGCTTCTTTAATATAATACAATATTGACTTAGATGATCTCAGAGGTCAATGTCATTTGCCTACTTTGGTACTCAATAGATGTAGATTCTTCATATTCTATCTGAATGTCTGATTTTTTCCTATTGTATCATTTTTTGATAATCCCTGGTGCTTCTTTTAGAGTGGAGGTCATGCTAGTTCTCAGAAAGGTGCAAAATCTGGCAGGTTCCTTAACACTGGGAAAAGCTTTGATTTGGGTCCAGCAATGGACTGTATATAGACCATCCAGGCATGCTACCTCATTAAGTTTGGAGAAGCTTAACAACAGAGAAGTTGGCTACAAAGTGATAAGTTTTTTGGCAATATCAACTTATGAAGTTTTTACTAAGTTTTTACTAGGAAGATAGTGCTATTTGCATTGATGGAGAGTATAGTCACACTGATGAAAATCAAGATTCCCTTATATTGATAATTCAGGGCTATTTGTGACTCCATTCTTTGAAGAGATAAAAACTGTTGAGATATTTTTAAAAGAGGCACTTCATTTATTGACCTGCATTATATTGGGAGATTTTCCTATGAAGCAAGGATCTGGATAAAAGAGATTTTGGCTAGGAGATTTGGTTCTTACTATAACTGTTTCTGAGTCATGTGTGGAGTTGACAGTGTGTGAGATAAGCATATGTTATAAGGCCAAGAGAAATATTTTTCAATTATGACTATTTAAGAAAAGGGTTTTTGCAATTATTTATATACACAGAAGGGAAAGAAGGATGGATTAGAAAACAGAATTCATTAATATGCTAATTTCATGAAACTCAAAACAAAAAAACTCCTGCAGAGTTAAAATAAAGGGTTGAAGCAAAATCTGTCATGCCTCAGCTCAACTAAAAAAAGCAGGGGAAGCAATCATGATTTTAGACAAGGCAATAACTAAACCAGACTTGATTAAAAGAAAAGCTAAATGAGTTATAGGGAAAAGTAAAATTATAACATTGGAGGACCTCAATAAAACTCTTTCTGAGACAGGCAAATTTAGCAGAAAAATAAACAAGAAGACATGAATAGGTTTAATTGAAACAACTTCAGTAAAGTTGCAGAATATAAAATAAACTCACATAAAATCAACATTTATTAAATTATCAATAAAATCCAGCAAGAGGAGATAGAAAGAAAAATCCCATAAAAAAAAACCACAGATTGCATAAAATATTTGAGAGTTTATCTAGCAAGATACCTAAAGGAGGTAGATGAATATAACTATAAAATACCATGGAAATACAAATGTATTTTAATAATTTAGGAAAATTAATTGCTCATGATAGACTAAACCTCAAGTTTTCATGTCTCTCATGAACAGGATGACTTTTTTTTCAGGATATGGGATCTCTAATTCTAACCCTAGTATTATCCTTGTTCCACTAATCATATTCCCTTTGATAAACTGAATAATCAGGTCAACATTCTTCCACAAATAGCAAAAAAGAAAATATAACTTAAAAATTCCATAGCAGATACTTATTAGCTGTGTGACCTTGGACAAATCATTTAATCTGTCTGCCTCAGTTTCCTCATTTGTAAGATGAGAATAATAGAGATATCTATCTCCCAAAGGTTGTTGTGAAGATAAAATAAAATATTTGTAAAATACTTTGCAAACTTTATATCTCAATCCAAATGCTAGCTATCAAGAGCAGGAACTGGAAACTGATTTTATTATCAATATGTACATAGACCATATGATCACCTTAACTAAGGATAAGGATGCTGCTTCTCTTCAAAGACTTTCCTTGTGCCAACTGGAATATCCATTTTGATAGATCATAATTGAATAATCTTGTCTGGTTCTTGACTGCATCCAACTGGCAAAATGATTATATTTTTGTATTTCCCCCCAAGTCAGAGTAAAAAACAATTGACTTATTCAGGATATGGAATTATAATCCAGTTAAGTCTATCAAAGTGGTAGCTATGATCAAAGCTCTTATCTAGAACAAATCATTCTTCCTTAAGAGCTCCCCTATGCCATTTTCCTCTGATAAAGGCACCCATTTTATTTCAAATCCCAAAGATGTTTTGTATCTTAAGTTTCTCTTGCTTATGTATTCTACAGAACTCCTTATTATAGAATATGGGGAAAGGTTACAATCTCACAGGTACATGGAGAGAATTTTGTGCCACACATCCATAGGAAGACTAACTAAAAATTTAACTCCAACCTCCCCTCACTCTTCCAGAAGATGCTCAAATAATTAGTGGTGATTCTTGGAAATTCCATTTATTGAAGATACTTTTTTCCCCTTATACTGAAACCCAGGAAGTGCTTACTTGGCATTTCTGATCTAAAACTACCTAAAAGCAGGGCATTAAAATATACAGAGACCAGGTCAATAGGCAAATATTCCCTCAACAGGCCCTTATGTTTTACTGTGGTTGTAGAGCTGAATACATGGAAAAGAGGAAGAATAAAAGAGCCTTAAAGAACAGATTTAAAAAAAAATTTAAATAAAAGAACAGATTGGTGGAACTAACTACCTAAGTAGCATACTTTATACATCAGCATTTGTATTTCTTTGTTGTGTGTGTGCCCCTGGGAAAATTCCTATGTACTCAACTCCTTTCTGATGTTGGTGTCCTAATTTTTCCTTTTACTGTACTTTTTTGTATAAATGTCATGTGTGTCCTCCTAGTAGGTCATGTGTGTCCTCCACTAGGTCAATTGGGGTTGTATACTGGACAACACTTTCTGAACCTTTCCCTATTATCTCACATATGCCTGAATCAGAAGTCTTAAGATTCCTGTAATCAGCATTTGTGACACCTGGACAATAACAGAAACAGCACTATGTACCCTAACCTGACCATTTAATCACAGAGGGTCTGATGGAAATTATTCACTTCCAAGTATAAAACTACAGTATAAGCATCACTACTGTTTAAGTCTGTATTTATTTCCCTACACATGTTTTAAGGGGCAGCATACCCATGTGAAGATGATGTTTTAGATACAACTGTAAACTTTTTCAAAAGACTTGGCAAAGCTGCTTATGTTATATGCAGATTTCTTTTGGAATGGGATGATACTCTATGAATTAGGTCATTCCTCCTGGTGAGGTGTCTAATAGGAGAGTTCTATTATTTTAAGGTGGAATTTCTGACATTTGGAAGTGTCATCCTTATTATAGATGGCATCCAGATGAGAACAGCATTTCTATGAAGAAGATATGCTTTGATAATACATTTAATGGGATTTCATCCATTGGGAGCCATTTATTATTCATTAGAAAGAGGAATTACTGAAGGAAATAGTTGTTTCTTCCACACTGCAATTTTCACCAAAGTGGGTTTTGATATATCATGGGTGGGCATAAGAAAGTAAATGGGAATGTTTGGAGTTTTGTGGAAGTTGCAGATGATGCTTGAAGGCCAGAAGATGATTCAGAAAAAGTTTAGAAACTCAGAAATGCATAAAATACATGTATAGTACTGTATAACATCAATATATCAACCAGATCAACCTGATAAGAAGGGAGGTCAAAAAATTTTATATGGATTTTCTAGATTGTAGAATGCATTGCTTCTAATCTCAGAGTTGTGGAAGAAATAACTGTATTTAAAAATAATTTGAATAAGAATTTAAAGGACTTCTTACAAGGCATCTTGTACCTGGGCAATTGATAACTTTAAAGTCACAAAGTGTCAAACATGAGAGGTTAGCTAAAGAACGAACAATCTCTCAAAATTTATTCACAGATCAGGTTTACTGATTTTGGTACTTCTGTTGTGGAGGACCTAATTACCATGCTCAGTGGAACAAGAGGCAGGGAAAGAAGTATGGGGAATAAAGAGAATACAGGTAATCTTCTCTACCTACATGTTCCAAGAAGTGTGTGCCAGGGGATAGACAAATCAAACAGCTGTAAATGCTGATTGACTTCAGCATGTGCTATATGCTAGAAAAAGACATCTCTGATATAGAGTTGTCACTACTGAAAAGAGAAATTCTGGGGAAAAGGCATGGTATTATAGGAAACCATTATGCTCAACTGGGAGAGGTTGGGTGGTTTTAAGGATGAATATAGCTTTAGTAGGGATAATACTGGGGCTAAAAATGTCTCAGGAAGCACAAACTCTGCTCTTGTTTGAGGTTGGAACATTTTCCCCTGAACCTGTCAAATAGGCATATATCTCTGTCTTCCAAGATTCCATGGTAATGGCTGAATTCTTGAGTTACGATAACCTAGGAAAAGAGCTTGACTTTATTATCATTACAAGGACATCAACCTAGGGAGCCTTGTTTGTAGGAGTAAGGAGAGGCCTTTAGGAATAAAACTTGTAAATTCAAGGCTTTGGTTCTGAATAAGGGGCCTCTTGTTAATTGTTTATTTCTCCTGGAAGAACACTGAAGGTAAAAAAGACATCCGTAAGAACCGAAATGGTGGTTAAGACGAGCAAGTCCTTAGAGAGGACAGGAAGGAGGATGTACAAGACTACAAGGAGACCTAGACTGCACATGGGAGCATTGTGATGGCTGAACATCTACCTAGGGGAAAGATAACTAGCCAGTCAGTCATTAGATAGGCTCCTCAGCAGATTCATTAAGATTCTGAGTCTCAAGATGCCAATGGGTTAGAGAGTCTCTGAGTCCTTGGAGTCAGAGATTAGAAAGTGGGTACTTTGTGTATAATGGGGTATTTTCTGGGTGTACTTCAACTCTCTCCATCTTGGGAAGAGGATATGGAGCTGGCACTAAGTTTGTGTTCAATTCTAAGTAGGATATCCAAATGCTATGTATTTAATGACCCAGACAACTGGAGAAAAAACCCTATCTTCAACCAACATCCATATACTGTTTGGAGTAACAAATCATGAAAGCGGACATCACTGTCCCCACACCTTTGCTGAACTTAGTCATCCCAGGATCTTGGAACATGGGGTTCACAATCCACTTCTTCATTGACTAACAAATTTTCTGATTCAGAATCTGTAAATTAAGGCAAAAAAATCTCTTTCTCCAGCTACCTCTCCTCAAGCCTATCTCTTAACAGTCTACAATCTTTGCTATTATCTTATTCCATTGAGTACTATGGAATTACTACTCCTGTTAACAAAAGTTCCTCTTCATCTCACATTTTTTTGTCTTCTGTCAGAAACCTATAGGAGACACTGAATCTCTGGACACTTTCTGTTATTCTGGACCTTGTGTTTCTCTTAATGCAATCTAAGATTGAATTTCGATGGCATCTATGTCATATCAACTTCCTCTAAATCTATGGATGATCCTATGTCATAACTTGATTCATCCTGTAATATACTAAAAACCCTTTCCCCCCTCTCATTAATGAAAATATAAGGGGCACAAAAGAGATTTGGGGAAAATATTTTAGAGGAAGAAACTCAAAAGAAAAAGAAATGGAAATTTTGAAGATATTTATTTTGGGCACAAAAGATAAATTTTAGGGTAAGAAAAGGATATGTAAGTCAAAGTAGGCTGCTTGGGAGAAGATATATCAAATAAATGTTTTATAATGAAAAACTTTTGGTTACTTTTTTATAGTTACTTGAATATAGTTCTGTTTTCTATACTTTAAAAAATCTTCAATTGCTTTTAATTGTCTTCAGAATAAGATACAAAATCCTTGGGTTGCATTAAAAACTTCCACCAATCTGGGTCCACTTACTTTTACAGCTATAGTTCACCTTTCTCCCTATGATATGGTCTAACCAAACCAGCCTATTGGTAATTTCTCATATTATTCAGCATTTTATCTCCTATCTACATGTTTGAAGTTCTCTCCTTCTACTTATATCCCTAACTTCTTTTAAAATCCAATTAGGTGCCACCTCCTATGCCACCATCCTCTACTATTAGTGCCCTCTCAACTCAAATTATTTTGAATTTACACATCTGTATGCATATTATATAGTATATCTTCAGTAGAATGTACCATCCTTGAGGGAAGGCAATAGGGTTTTGATTTGCTTTGTTTTGATATCCTTAGGATTAGACATGGTGCCTTGCATAAAGCAGATTAATAAATTGATGAATTGAAGTAACAAGACATAAGCCCCTCTCCTATACCAGGATAACCTGTGAACAGAATAAAAATAGAAAGCATTCATCTCCCAGAGCAGCTATTTGTTACATTGGTCCTTATACTGTGGCTCTAGAGCTGAGCGTGACAGGAGTGGGAGACTTCCATTATTCACTAAAGAGTGAAACTGTGAGGAGTCTGGATACCTGAGAAGTTTTTCCTGAATATTTGTATTTATATTTCCCTCTATTATTATGTGTCCAAGGGAAATCTTCTATGATGAATTGGGTTGTAAACTGAGATCTAAGGCATAGATTATACCAAAAGTCTAGATGATGATAACTGTCACTTAAGGTCAATGACAGTTATGTCCTTGACAAACCATCTTGGTCCTTTTCTATTCTCTCAAACATACCTGTATCAAAGGTGGCAGGGCCCTTTAGTTAATATTTGAGCTTCCCTCAAATAACATGACATGTCATAAAGTATTTTAAAATTTTTATTGAATATTTATTTTTATTTGATTTATTGAATATTTATTGAATTTTATTAATTTAAAAAGTAGTTTCGGACACTATATTTCTCTCTGTTTGCATTTTAAGTATTCAGAAAACTAGCTAACTGTACATTGCCTTTTATTCATGTGGCCTTCAATGGATTTTTTTTTCCCTCTGGGTACTCTTGATTAAAAACTTTTTCTCTTTCATAAGATAGTTTCTTCAATATTACATTATCTAAAAGAATATTAAATAATTTCCTTAACTTTTTTTCTATGTGAAGTATTTATTTTAATAGTTTCTTTTAGGGTGTTTTTGCAAGGCAAATGGGGTTAAGTGGCATGCCCAAGGCCACACAGGTAATTATTAAGTGTCTGAGACTGGATTTGAACCCAGGTACTCCTGACTCCAAGGCCAGTGCTTTATCCACTATGCCACCTAGCTGCCCCTATTTTAATAGTTTCTTGAAAAAAATTTAAAAATGAGTTTCACTGCAAGAGAAAGTTTTTTAAATTACTCTCCTTTTCTTCATTTAGTGGAGAAACAGCAACTGCCCAAATTTACACCTTCTACATTATTGGTCTTTGTAGTTTCTTGAGCCTTGGAAGTATCTAATAGGAGGCTAAAAATTTAAGGTTTAATTCTAGTGTTTTCCATATAACAACTAGCATGGAGACCTACATGTACACAAACACATCTGATAGAGCCCCAGGGAGTTAGACTACTGTGGGCTTATATTATCCCTGCCAACCAATGAACAGGCATTTCTTTAATGTGTGCGAAGCATTTTGCTGGGTGCTGGGGTTATGAATACAAAGGATGAAATGAAATGTAGGAGACATGTACATATATAGTATACACACACACACACACACACACACACACACACACACACATATATATAAAATACATATAAATAAATACAAAGTTAACTACCAGGTAATTTGGGAGAGAAGGTACTAGGAATTGAGGAGTCTCTGGAAAGGCATACAAGGTGGTTCCTAAGGAAGGTTTCTTGAAGGATATGAGGCAGAGGTGAAGAGAGAGAGCACTCCAAGAACAGGGGACAACAAGTAAGAAGACATGATGATGAGAACTGGAATTTTGTGTGTGAAGCAAAGAAAAGGTCACTTATATAGAATCAGGGGTGCAGGAAGGTAAGCAATGGACAATAGGCATGGAAAGACAGCTCAAGTAGTTTGTGAAGAACTTTAAAAGATATATTTTAGGGTGGAGCCAAGATGGCGATAAGAAAGGATCAGGTCTTAGGCGCTCTCTCATAAAACTTAAGGACTTTAACTAAATTTTCAAGAGACAGAACCCACAGAGGGACCCAGGGAGGCAGTTCTCCTACTCAAGGTAACCTGGAAAAGAGCAGAAAGGCTCTGCTCCCTGGGGTTGAAGGGGCAGCCCACCAGAGGGGTGGCCTGCCAGAACGAAAAAACTTCAGCCTCCCGGAGGCAGCCCCAGGGTGCTGGGAGCCCCAGCTCACAGCAGCGGGAGAGTCTCCTGAGCTACACCCCAGGGAGCACTGAGCACAAATTGGGGGAACAGCAGGGGGACTTCTGCCAGAGCGAGCACGTGGAGCCCAGCCCTCAGGGCACACAGCTAGGAGCTTGGTCTTTCAGCAGCCCAGATCCAGGAACTGAAGCAGGCAGAGCCCCTAAGCAAAAGCCCCCAGGGCATCAGCCCATTGAACCTAGGGAGGGGAGTGAAGAGAGACTGCAGAGCTCTGTCCTCTGCCCCTGGAACAGGACTCTGGGGCTCTGACCACATTCAGCTCCTGATCACAGTCTAGGCCCCCCATAGAACAGCAGGGCCCCCCCATCTCAGCCCTGTGGCAGAGGGGGGTGCATATGGTCATTCACAGAACAGGAGGGAGGACAGAGCCTCACACACTGAGATCCTTGTGGAGTGTCCCAAAAGCTCAGGAAGCACCCCCAAAACAGGCTAAGGCTGGGAAAATGAGCAAGCAGAGAAAAAAGAGGAACACCATTGAGAAATATTTTGCATATGAGCCCAAGAAGGATCAAAATACTCAGTCTGAAGATGAGGAAGCACAAGCTCCTGCATCTAAAGACTCCAAGAAAAACAGAAATTGGGCTCAGGCTATGACAGAGCTCAAAAAAGACTTTGAAAATCAAATGAGGGAGTTAGAAGAAAAACTGAGAAAAGAAAGGAGAGGGATGCAGGAAAAACATGAAAATGAAGTCAGCAGCCTAGTCAAGGAAATCCAAAAAATTGCTGAAGAAAATAGCATGCTAAACCAGCTTAGGTCAAATGGATAAAACAGTTTAAAAAGTTATGGAGAAGAATGCATTAAAAAGCAAAGTTGGCCAGATGGAAAAAGAGATAAGAAAACTCTCTGAAGAGAACAAATCCTTCAGACAAAGAATAGAATTCAGGGAGATTGATGAATTTACCAGAAATCAGGAATCAATACTTCAAAACCAAAAAAAATGAAAAAAAATGGACCATGGGGGGACAGTGGTCAGATATAACACATTTTCTTTTTTACTTCTTGCAAGGGGCTGGGATTGGATGGCCTGTCCGGACCATAGGGACAGGTGGATGCTGGGCCTAAGGGGTGGTATGGGGGCTCAGGGCCTCTTGGCCCCAGAGCTGGGCATCTGTCTGCTGCACCACTCAGCTACCCTACAGCAGAGTCAGAGTGAAAGGAGAGAGAAAATATAGTACATGGTAGTGGAGAAATACAAAAGGACGGAGTTGCGATCAGCAATGGCCAACGGTGGAAAAATATGGAAGTAACTTTTGCCATGGACTTATATTAAAGAATGTGATCCACCCGTGACAGAGTTGTTGGTGTTGGAGTGAAGACTCAAGCACATTTTTTATTATTATTATTATTATTTTTGGGGGGGGTACAGGGCAATGGGGCTGGGTGGCCTGCCTGGGGCCACATAGCAGGGTGATGGTCTGAGGCTGGATTTGGACCCAGGTGCTCCTGGCTCAAGGGCCAAAGCTCTGTCTGCCACCCAGCCACCCCTACTATTATTACTGTTTTATTTTATTTGGGGTATTTTTTTCTTTTTTTGGTTTTTGCAGGGCAGTAGGGTTCGGGTGGCTTGCATGTCACACAGCTGGGTGATTGTTGGGTGTACGGGGCCGGATGTGGGCTCGGGTGTTCATGGCTCCAGGGCTGGTGCTCAGTCCATTGCGCCACCTGGCCATACCTACAATTATTACTATTATTTTTTAATTTTAATTTTTTCTCCTCCTTTACTTTATCACTCAAGCAAGTCTATATTTATGGGGGGAGGGGGTATTTCATTTACTCTTAAACAAGAATATTTTATTAATGTAAAAAAACCATTATTTGTACAAAATGAGAACAAATATTAAATAAAATAAAAAAGATATATTTTATCATAGAGGCAATAGAAGTTTGTTGAATAAGGAAATGATTATGGTTAGACTTGAATTTCAGGAAAATCACTTTGGTATTATTGTGGAGGATTATTGACATGGGGATGGACTTGTGGCAGGGAGACCAATTAGGAAGGAGTTATAAAAACCACAAGAGAGGTTATGAGGGCCTGAACTAAGGTTGTGGCTATATACAATAAGTGGTCATATGCAAGAAGCTTCAACCTAGAAAAAAGCCAAATCTGCTAGTTTTGACAAGTCCCACATGTTACAAAATATTCATAGTAGCTTTTTTGTAGTGGCAAAGAAGTGAAATTGAGGGATGCCCATCAAATGGAGAATGGTTAAACAAGTTATGGTATATGAATATTATGGAATACTACTGTACTGAAACCATAAATGGTCAAACTCTAGAGAAGCATGAAATGAATTACAGAATCTGATGCTGAGCTAAGGGAGAAGAATCAAGAGAACACTGTAAACATTAACAACATTTTGAGATGATCAACCTAGATAGATACAGCTTCTCTCAGTAGTTCAGAGAGCTAAGACAACCCTATTAGATCTACTATGGACAATGCTATCCCCATCCAGATGAAGGAAAACAAAATAAAAAACAAAAAAGCCCTTCAGAATCTGATGAATACTACATTCATTTTTAGAAATATCTCTTATGTATTTCTTTCCCTTAAGCCTAATTCCTCATACCAAAAATGACTAATCTATAAATATGTTTAACACAAATGTCTGTGTACAATATTAACCTGTTTGCTGCTAAGGGGTGGGGGGTGGGAAGGGAGGATGGAAAGAAATTTGTAACTTAAAAATATACATATGCATATAGATGAATGTTGAAAAACTTTCATAATGTGTATTTGGAAAAATAAAATGTCAATGAAAAAAGAAAAAAGAAAAAAGTCAAATCTTGCAACTGATTATATATGTGAGGGTCAAAGACAGAGCAATGACAATGCTCTGAAAATTAGAATTAGTAATGGGTACTATCAAAAGAACTACAAAAAATTTAGAAGATTGAAGGAGTGTTAGGGACCGTTGGGTATGGGAGCACTATAAATTATCTTCACCTGGTGCCCTTGAACACCAGAGCCTTATCTTACTAAATGCCACGGGAATGGGAGTAGATTAGAGATGGGGAGATATTTAAGCACTGCTGGTATTTGGTTCAATAAACAGAGACCTTGGAGTACAAAGGGAGAAACTTATCTTCCTTGTCTCCTGCCCCCCTCAACGTTCCCCTGGGGAAAAAGTTAAGGGAGTCCAGAAAGGGACTCAATAAAAGAGAAAGAGTATGAGTTCTCTTTTGGATATGAATTTGAGATGGTTTTTCTCAGTCTTCTTCCTTCTCAATCTAACTTCTGTTTGTGAAATCACTGACCACCCTCTGATCAGACAATTGGTGATGAGGATCTTTAAGCTCAGAGGAGAGACTGGTGCTAGATATAAAAATTTGTGAAGCATCTACAAAGAATACTTAAGGAAGTTAATGAGATCACTAAATGATAGAATCTAGAGAAAAAGAAGAAGATGGCATAGGACAGAGCCTCTGTGTGACATGGATATGTGATGTGGATGATGATCCAGGAAAGAATAAGAAGAAACAGATAAGAGAAGAATCAGGAGAAAGTAGGGTTTCAAAGAGCCAGAGAAGAAAGAATATTCAGGATTAGAGAGTGGTCAACGATTTCATAAGCAGCAGTTAGACTGAAAAAGGCTGAGAAAAACCATCAATATCTGGCAAGAAAGAGATGGTGGGTAACTTTGGAAAGTTTTAGTAATGTGATTGAGTTGAAAACCAGTTTGCAAAGGATTAAGGATTATGTAAGAGGAAAAGAATTTAAGACACTGAATGTAGGAAGTTTTGTTAAAGAGTTTGAGAAAGAAGAAAGATAGAGAATGATAGCTTGAGGGAATGATAGGGTCCAATGAAAAAATTGTTTTTAAAGAGAGCAGATATCTAACATCCTTCTATAGCTTATCATTATAGCTACCAAAACTCTAGGTAAGGATTGGCAAGAAGACCCAGGCCACAAATGATCTAAAATTATCCCCTGCTCTTCCAAACTGTACCTTACTTTGAACCAAGAGTTTTCTTTTTTTTTTAATTAGGTTTTTGCAAGGCAAATGAGGTTAAGTGGCTTGCCCAAGGCCACACAGCTAGATAATTATTAAGTGTCTGAGACCTGATTTAAACCCAGGTACTCCTGACTCCAGGGCCAGTGCTTTATCCACTGTACCACCTAGCTGCCCCCAAGAATTTTCTTTTTTAATGATATTTTATTTTTCCAATTATATGTTATGAAAGTTTTTCAATATTCATCCATTTGTTGGGGTTAGATAGGTAGCACAGTGGATAAAGCACAGGCCCTTGAGTCAAGAAGACCTGAGTTCAAATCCTGCCTCAGACACTTAATTACCAAGTATGACCTTGGGCAAGTCACTCAGCCCCATTGCCTTAAATAAAATTTTAAAACAAAAACAAACCATTTATCCACTTGCATAAATCACACATTTTGCTACAACCTTCCCTTCCCATCCCCCTCTCCTCAATGGCAAATAGTCTGGTAAAAGTTGTATATATACTTTTGTGTTTAACATATTTACATATTAGTCATTTTGTATATGAGGAATTAGGACTAAGGGAAAAGAAAGAAAACCATGGGATGGGAAAGAAAAACATGAGAAGTTTTTAAAAAGTAAACATGGTATCCATTCAGATTCTGTGGGGTTTTTTGGTTTGTTTCTTTTTTCTTCTGTATATGGATGGCATTATCCTTAACAAGTCTCCTAGCATTGTCCTAGATCCCTGAATTGCTGAGAGGAGCTTCATCCAGAATAGCTCATCAACTCATAATGCTGTTAGTGTAGACAATGTTCTTGGTTCTATTTCTTTCACTCAGCATTAGTTCATGTAATTCTTTCCATGGTTCTCTGAAGTCCAATCATTCATGGTTTCTTACAGAATAATAATACTCCATAATATTCATATACCATAACTTATTCTGCCATTCCCCAATTGATGGGCATCCCTTCAATTTCCAATTCTTTGCCACCTTAAAAAGAGCTGCTATAAATATTTTTGAACATTGGATCTTTCCCCATTATTTATGATATCTTTTGGCTATAACTTATTGCTGGATCAAAGGGTATGGTCAGTTTTATTGCTCTTTGGGTATAGTTCCAGATTGTTCTCCAGAAAGGTTGGATTAGTTCACAAATCCACCAAAAGTGCATTATTGTCCCCATCTTCCCACATTCTCTCCAACATTGATCATTTTCTCTTTTTATTATCCTATTCTATCTGATATGTGTTAAGCTGGTGACTTGTAGTTGTTTTAATTTGTATTTCTCTATCAATAATGATTTGGAGAATTTTTTCATATAACTATATATGGTTTTAATTTCTTCACCTGAAAACTACCTCTTCATATCTTTTTTTAAGAATTTTTAAAACTATTTTTTATTTATGGCAATGGGGTAAAGTGATTTGCCCAAAGTCACACAGCTAGGCAATTATTATTATTATTATTAGTTTTTGCAAGGCAATGTGGCTTGCCCAAGGCCACACAGTTAGGTAATTATTAAGTGTCTGAGGCTGGAATTGAACCTAGGTAGTCCTGACTCCAAGGCCAGTGCTTTATCCACTACGCCACCTAGCTGCCCCCAGCTAGGCAATTATTAAGTGTCTGAGGTCACATTTGAATTCAGATCCTCCTGACTCCAGGACTGGTGCTCTATCCACCTAGCTGTCCCCTATCTCTTCATATCTTTTGACCATTTATCAATTGGGGAATGATTTGTAATCTTATAAATCTGATTCAATTCTCTATATGTTTTAGAAATGAGACTTTTCCCAGACTTTTACCTACTAGCTGTGAAAATTGTTTTCCAGCTTTCTGTTTTCCTTCTAATCTTGGCTGCATTGGTTTGATAGTCAAAATCATCCATTTTACAATTTCTTTTTATTTCTTCTTTGGTCATAAATTTCTCCCTTTTCCATAGATCCAATGGATAATTTCTCAATCTCTTATGAATTAAGAATTTTCTTCTTAGGTCCCCACATGGAATCTCATCCTCAAATTGTCTATATTTACTCAGTCACAGACTATCTCCAGTAGCTCACTAACAATATACTGACTTACCCTCTTAGTTTCTATACAATTGTGACACATAGTAAGGACTTAAGAAATGCTTGTTGATTGTCTGATCACCTTAAATTCCTTTCTAGGCTTCCACAGCTATTCACACCCAACACTAACTTCTCTGATCTTTTGCACTTCCAAATTCCATTCTATTATTCAGTTTTATTCAATAATCACATATTAAGGGACAAATGTGTGAAAGGCACCATTCCATACCCAGGTAAATAAGAAAAAAAATCCCTGGCATTCTACTGGGGGAGGGGAAGGATACCATATGTACTCAGATATGTAAATAAAAGATAATTTGAGGAGAGAGTATTAATATGGGGATGGTTGGGCAGATGGGTTGAAACAGGAAAATCTCTCGGTAGGAAGGTTGCACTTGAATAGAACTTGAATGAAAATAAGGATTCTGAGAAGAGAGAGATGAAGAGGGAGCACATTCCAGGTATGGGGGATTGTAGGTAGAAATTTCATATTTACGAACTGCTTCTTAGCAGGCTTATTTTTATGAACTATCAGTTAAAAGACCAAGGATAATTCACAAATTTGACTCTGAGCCCACTTCCCTGGGGCACAGCTGCCACCTCTTCAAAAGTTATCCAGATAGGTCAGCAATAGGTACCAAAATACTATATATATAGGTATCAAAATAGGTACAGCTGAAAGTACCCTAGGTTTTGACCCTGAAGACCTGGGTTCAAAAGCTGGGGTGACTCTTTACTTATAGTCAGGTTGCCTCATTTCTCTAGTTCTCAGTTTCCTCATATGTAAAATGAAGACAATAATAATAATAATAATCTTACCTACTTGATGGGATTGTTGTGGGGATCAAATAAAGATAATGTATATAAAGTGCTTTAAATATTCTTTTTTTTAAGAAAAAGTTAGATTCTTTTTTCTTCAAAGTAAAGTATTAAAAGTTAAATATTCTTTGTTTCTTCAAAATTTCCTATCTTAGTTAAACTATATATCTCATAAGGTTGCTGAGAAGAAAGCATTTGGGAACATTAACACATTATATAAATGTTTTCATTTTTACTCTGAAAAAAAAGTGTGACATAATGGAAAGAGTATTGGACTTGGTATCTGGGGTCAGGGTTTGAATCTCAGCTCTAATACAATCCTGCTTTGTGACCCTGGGCATGTCATTTAACCCTTCAACTGAGTTTCCTCCCCTATAAAATGAGTATAATAAAGCTTTCACTGTCTACCTCATCAGATTTTTCTAAGGGGAAAATACTTTATAAATTTTAACTCAGTACAGGAGCATGTTATGTTGAAAATGTATGTTTTCTTTCTTTTTTTTTTTTAGGTTTTTGCAAGGCAATGGGGTTAAGTGGCTTGCCCAAGGCCACACAGCTAGGTGATTATTAAGTGTCTGAGACCAGATTTGAACCCAGGTACTCCTGACTCCAGGGCCGGTGCTTTATCCACTGCGCCACCTAGACGCCCCCTAAAATGTATGTTTTCTAAAAGTTTTGTTATTTAGTTGTTTTAGGTTCATTTAGGAAGAAACTAACAAAAACGGAAACTGTAATTGATCCCTTATGAAATCTGTATTTTGGCCCAAATATGACACAAAATATTCAGTACTGGGACAAAAGGGGAAAAAAAATTTTTTTGGCACCTAAAGAGTTAAAGAATAATATAAATGTGAGCTAGTGCTATAATAATTATATTTATGATGATGATAGTAATTCACTCAAGAAAAAGTTAATGTATTATATATTCAATAGAACATAAGTATACATGTGTGTGTTTTAAATTATTTTTGTTCCAGAATATAGCAAGGATACAGCATATTGTATGTGTAATGCTCAGCAGATTTCTGAATTTAAATTCATTCTCTGGTCATTGATGCTAAATAGATTCAAAGCTACTTTATAGGTTCACTTCATCTGTTAGTGAAAAGCCTTTCCCCCACTTATAGATAATATCACTAGTCAATTACATGTGAGTCAGAGGCTTCAATAGGCAGAATTCTATCTATCTTAATTGCCCAATCTCTAAACTAGTACATTCACTTGGCCCCCTAGGTAATTTTTTGTTGTTGTTAATGATGATGAAAAACATCAGATGATACATATATGTAAACAGGAGATATTATTAGCATTTGTGATGCACTGAAGGGGTCATCCATCACTGTTCAGTTACATGTAAATGTAGAATGGGAAAACATTCTAACTTACCACAATTAGGAAAATATTGCAATATGATTGATGTTAATTTAATATCATTGCCATATGTAATATTTTATCAAAATGATTTGTTTACAGATATGCTTGAATTTTATCCCTCCCACAGCATGTATCTGTAACTGTATCTATTGCATGGGATAACAAGGGCTTTTATCTTAGGAATTTGTTCCCCACTCTCTCCCCAAGTGTTATTGTAAACACAATTGAAACCTCCCCCTAAAGAAAAGCAGCCTAAGAGTGGTATCCCAGTCATTTCTCTGGTTGATTTATGATTTTACTTTCATCCTAAATCATAAAATGAGCCCCAATACAGACTAATAATAAAAAAAATGCCTACTAGAAAGCATGCAGATTGCACAGAAAGCAAAGAACATGGGAAGAAAGGCTACAATAGAGTGATTCAATGGTCTTTATTACAGTGACTTTTACTGAGGTCAAAAGTGAAGGCCAATAGACTATGATATAATGGAAAAGGAAGAGATAAAATGCCCCCAACCTGAAACATGAGAAATTAAAAATATAAAATATATTGCAGTTGGATCTTTTTGTTTCATGAACGTCTTTGTAAAGTGTCTTTGTTTAACTATAAAATGTCAATTCTGCTTTTTATAGAATTTACATTAAATTCTAGATAAAAAGCATTCTGCTAATTTTCATTTTTACAATAAAAGATGCACAGCAATAAAAAAGATTGGATTACCGATTAAGAGGGCCCTTTAACACACAGGCTACACTGAGAGTTAGAATTTTTGTAAACACTGTTGAATGCCCCATGTCTCAAGGAATTACCCCCTTTAGAAGCTGACAAGAAGCAGACTAGATCTGCAGGAGAATTGCCACAAGGACAGGGGAAAAGTCTGAGCCACGAATTTCACAAATCCTCCATAGCCAGCCTAAAGGAAACATTTGTAGTTTGTGCTTCTCAGATTTGGAGGGATACAGAGGACAAAAGAGAGAGGGAGATAAAG
Source organism: Macrotis lagotis (assembly GCF_037893015.1). Lineage (NCBI taxonomy): Eukaryota > Metazoa > Chordata > Mammalia > Peramelemorphia > Peramelidae > Macrotis > Macrotis lagotis. The sequence continues at coordinate 170,970,482 of NC_133659.1, forward strand.
GGTTGGAAAAAACAAATTTGGGATAGAATGAGAGACAGAGGTAGAGGAAAAAACAAAAAAAGATTAGAGAGAGACAGAGTAAAAGAAATGATGAAATTGCATGATAGAAAGGAAAAAAAAACCTAGGGTCATTTTCTTTAGAACAAAATGCACTTGACAATTAAAATAATTCCTTCAGCAGTAAAATCTAAAAATACATTTTCCAGCACACCTCATCCACTTATCATCACAGTATAGGAAAATAAGTGGATTTGAGTTTGGCGATTGAGCCCCCGGCCTCAGCTATTCAATAAACAAGCTTGAAATTCCAAACTCTAATAAGGAAAAGGCCCTAAGTGAAATGATGTCAACCTTGGATATGAATCTCTTAGCGACATGATGAAAGCCCCACTTGTAGAACTGCACTTCTGGTCGGCAGCTGCATTTTTGTTTTAATAAAAGAGGAAGGGGTGCCAGCCCTTACTCCAGTGTGATCCAAGGCATGGCTGTTACATATGCGGCAGAATTAATCGCTTTTCCAGAAAGCTGGAATGAGTTCTCCCACCACTGTCCCATCAGGCTCAGCTTCCATAAAATGAGTGTAATAAGATAATGTATTACATACTCCAGTAATTCCTACTTGCAGTATTTTGCTGAACAAAGTCATACATATTTATATCAATCAATAAAAACCTTCATTGATTGCATACATTTCAAACATTGTATTTTGAAGCAATGTCCTTAAGGTGGAGATTATTAAGGTGGGAAGGCTATAATAAAGGAATAGAAGATCGTTTCTTTAGTTCCTGAGAATATCTACCTGGTCTACTTCCTTAAGACCTTCTTACCTAATAAGAAAAAATAAATTTGTGCTTGAAATGTTGGAAATGTAATCAAAAAAGTGTTGATTATGAACCAAAGAAATGTCAACTGAGCAATTAAAAAAACCTAAAGCAAAATGCACTGTGAACATACCATGACTAAATTCAATTCAATAAGCATTGATAAGGTGCCTTTTCTATGCAAGACATTGGAGATAGAAAGATAAAACAGTTCTTGCCTTTAAGAAGTATACAATGTGCTTGGCCTTAAACTACAGCATTTCTGTGAGTTTAAGTAGGAAGATCTATGGTTCATTTTAAGAATAGGGATCATATGGCAGAATAACAAGTTAGATAATGACCCCCTTTAAGGTCCATATTTTGGTCTGTTATACATATTCTTATTCTAATAAACTTCAGGAGAGAAGTTGAAGACCTGAAGGACTATAGCTACATTTCAAAATTATACAAAATCCGACAGATTCTGGAATTTTGAAAATTATCCATTGTACTATTTGTCTTTCCTTTCCACAAGAATAGTTAGGACTATTGTGACCTAGTAAATTCTAGACTAGAGGTAAAATAACTTCTTTAATTAGAGAGGCTGTCTAATGAAAAGTAATGGAGTAGAAAGAGCCCTGGATTTCAAATCAGGAAACATGATTTTGAGATTCAAATCTGCCACTTAATAACTTTATGACTTTCAGCAAGTCAATTAACTTAATTTCCTCATAAAGGGAAATAGGGCCTACATTGCCTCTCTCTCATAAGTTATAAGGACAAAATGAAGTGATGTTTGTAAAGGGTTTTGTATGTGATGAAGTGGAAAGTGGTTTTAGACTGTGTGTGTGTGTGTGTGTGTGTGTGTGTGTGTGTGTAGGGCTGGGATGGTGATTCTATCAGTATAGGAAGCTAAAAAAAACTCACATTACCAAAGTAGATCAGCAATTGTTCTGAAATCTCTCATGTTAGAGAGTTGCCTGGGGGCACTGGATACTGTTCCCAGAGTTAGAGAGCTTGCTGTGGATTGTATCATGTTATTGTTTTTATTGAAAAGTATTGTGTTGTAATGGAAAAAGTGCTGGTCCTGTAAGTAGAAGTTTAGTTCAAGTACAGCTCAAATCTGGTGTTTGACTTTGAGCAAATACTTAACCTCTGTGGTATTTCTTCATCTGTAAAATGGTTTTAATGACTCCATGGAGCTTTTTGGGGGCAAACCCTTGGCAAGTATTACAGTATTGGGGGAGGGGGTAAGGTTATTTTTTGGAGGCAATTTGGGTTAGTGGACTTGCCCAGGATCACACAGCAAAAGTAAGTGTCAAGTGTCTGAGGTTGGATTTGAATTCAGGTTCCCCTGACTCCAGGGTCAGTGTTCTATCTATTGTACCACTAACTGCCTCATCTTTTAGAATTTTAGAAATATGGGCTATAATTAATACAATAAAAATAATAATGTATAAGTCCTCTTCTTACTTCCATTTTACACCAGAACAATGAAGGTAATAATATTCATGGCAAGGAAAGGCTTTTTAAAAAATCCTTTTGAAAGAGACATCATCTCTCAGATAGTCATCAGTTCATCAAAAAGTTGATAAACAGAGCAAAAGGAAGGAAAAGTCCTGAATATGAATCCCAAAGGACATAGAAGCCATAAGCCATTGGAATGTATGGCTCAGTGAAAAGAGAAACCTAACACAGAGCTACTTATCAGTGATTTGAAAGCGAATGATTCAGGCAACAAGGATGCTGGTAGAATTGGACAATGGAAAGTTTGGATATAACAAGAGACATCCTCTTATCTATATCTTTATCTCAGAAAGCCAGGACTCATTTCTGCTTTATAATGTTGCTATATTCCCAATAATAAAACAAAGGTAGTGTGGCTATCTAACGAATTTTTTTTTAGGTTTTTGCAAGGCAAAGTGGCTTGCTCAAGGCCACACAGCTAGGTAATTATTAAGTGTTTGAGGCTGAATTTGAACTCAGGTACTCCTGACTCCAGGGCTGGTGCTATATCCACTGTGCCACCTAGCTGCCCCCATATAAAGAATTTCTAACATAATTAAATTGATTTGGAATGAAACAATCCATCTACATCTTGAAATTTTTTTTAGTTCACATATGATAGTTACAATGTAGGAATGAAATATGGAAAAAAAGCAGAAACTTTTAATTTACAATGTTTCATATATGGATAAATCAAGTGATACAGTGAAGAAGAAAAAATAGATCTGTTTCCAAGTTATTTGGGTAGATCCAAAAGTTATTCATTCATTCATTCAACAAGCATTTATTAAGCACCTATGTATAAGATATTGGGCTAAATGTTAAGAATACAAAGACCTATAACTGAAACACAAACTTGAGTTTTAAAGACATGCAATGAAAATATACAATGAATGACCAGAGATTTTTTTACAATGGTCAGTGAACAAGATCACTGAAGCACTAGTATGATACCAACTATTCCACAAAGTTGCTCACATGTAGCACCTTCCATTTTTCTCTCTACCACATAGCTATGAATGTTGTGGTTGCCTACATGAAAGTGAAAACATGGTTTCTAATAAAATCACATAAATGGTGAAGATTGATTGTAGTTATTTACATGGGATCTCCCCCATTAGATTGAATGTTACTGAATGATGTGGGCTGTTTTTACCTTTCTTTGTAGTACTTTGTGTAATGTCTAGTGTGTAGTAATTATTTAATAAAAAAAATATAAAGACAAAAGCATGCATTTTACAGGAGGAGAAACATATACACAGGAAAAGTAAATACAAAATATGAATAAAGTAAATATGTAAATTTGAAGTTAGGTTAGGAAAATTATTAACAATGAGGGATCAAAAAAGACCTCTTGTCAGAAAAAAGTAGCACTGGAGTAGAACCCTCAAGTGAGCAAGGGGGTCATGAAAGAGGAAAGAAAGAAGGCATTCCAGGCATGGGCAACAGTATGTGTAAAAGCATGGAAGTAGGTAACGATTTGGCTAGGGAACATCAAAAAGGTCAATTTGTTTGGAAGCTACAATTAGTGTATGTGGGTGTATGTGTATATTCATGTTTATGTTTATGTGCTTATTTATTTGTATGTATATATATATATTATATGAATGTGTTTGTGTGTGTATTGCATGCATATTTGTGTATGTATGTGTGTATTGTGTGTGTTTATGTATATGCATATATTTGTGCACATTTATGAGTATGTGTTGGGAGAGGTGGGGGTGTCTAATATAAAATAAGTCCAGAAAGGTAGGCTGGAGCCAGATTATGAAGGTTTTTAAATATGGAGGAACATGGATAAGAAGAACTGAATAGGATGAGGTCATGGATGGATTGCTATCTTGTATATGGGTTGTCATGATGTATAGCAAAGCAATACCTTCAAACACAGCAACTCAAACGTCATACTGGGCTTTACTCAAAATTTAAAAAAGTTTAACAATGTAAAGTTGTCCTTTTTTCAATAACATCAATATTCCCATCTTCATTTCAACCTTTACCTATACTGGGAAAGAACACACAACACTATCATCCCTTATTATGATTTCTCTGATGATTTCCAAATGTTTCTTTGCTATGCAGCATGGGTATACAGTTTCTGATCCAGATGCTTAAAAGAGCAAGTCTAACAAAGAAACTTAATCCAAGCTGAACTTGGCACAGATTCCAAAAAAACCTATAGGACGATGTTTTGGAAGCGGCTCAAACAAAAGCTGAAACAGAAATATGCATCCACCACACTCTCCCTGGCTGTGAGTAGAAATGAAAGTCGCAGACGGTTTCCATAAGCAAGAGTGAATGGGAGCTGATGTTTATAAGACATAGTTTAAGTGTCAAAGCAGCATTTGAGATCTGTGCTTCCTTTTTAAGAGTATAAGCATCTGTTTAATTCACAAGGAATAAAAGAAAGAAATACAATATTTTACTCTTCTAAAAACTAGTTAATAATAGAATAACTTCTGAGATAAAGTAAATTATCACCCACACCTCAAAAAATGTTTGTATCTTAAGAGAATTTTTTCTTCTTCTATGTGATAAGACATGTTCATAGCATAGGAGCCTTGGAAAGTTGTAGTAATGAATGTTTTGGGCATCTTGGATCATATCCTTCCAGAGAGTTAACCATTGGAAATAGATTGAGCACTTGCAGTGATGTTTTAGTCCACTCAGGTACTATTCTATTGGGTATATATACACATACAATAATTTGATCTTAGTTTGAATTGCTGGATATCTCTGGGAAAATCACTAAACCTATCTGTTCATAAGTATTCTCTTTTGCCAAAGGGAATAAATGTACAGACATGTTACATGAATTTAAAAAATAGCAGAGTCAAATTAAAGATGTGAGGATTAGAGAGAATATGATAAAAATTGTTGGATTACCTTTAGTTATCTTACAATTTCACTTATTCAAACCCATCCCAAATCTCTTTCCTTGGTCATGCTTGATATATTACTACACATTTGTTCACATTAGGAACTCTTGAAATATTTTAAAGGTGTATTCCTTACCAATATTTAGTAAAAGTTATGGAGAAATGCAAACTTCTCTGAGAAAGAAGAAAAATATTATTAACTGAAAAATAAAGTAGTTTGGTATTTATGCAAATATACAAAGAATCTGAAATTTCATATTATGGGGACTTTCTTCACCAATATAGATCATGACTCAGTATATAAATCTTGAGAGTTGATTAAGACAAAAAGACCTTAATCAACTTGCCAGGATCACATGGTTAGCAAACATCACAAGTGCAATTTGAACTCAGGTTTTATTGAATTTCTAAGCCCAATATTCTATTAGCTAAACCACACTGACTTTAAAGTTTGTCATCTGGTCATATTTTAAAAATTATTTTTATGACTAAAGTTTGGCAATTGCAATTTAATAAAATTTTAAATTTGTTTTTCAATTAGAGTGGGTTTTTTTTGGTCTATTAAGCTATTTTATTTTTCACTAATGTGGATCTATAGAGTATGATAAATCTCAATTTACACATATTTGAATTACTCAATACACTTATTAATCATACTGATTGTTAGGCAAGTCATTTAACATCTCAATGCCTTAGAAAACTCTTGAAGACTATAAACTTCACTAATAGAGAGATTTTCTCATCTGGGGATTTTTTATGTCAGTAAAACCCTATCCTTAGATTATTTGATAATCAATTATTATAGATATATTAGTCATCAAGGTTCCTTATCCTTGGGAGTTTTTGATGAAGTACAAAAATCTCTTATGGGAGAGGATTAGTTCTAATCAGTAATGTTGGCTTTACTTATTAAGAAATCCAAACTATGGCTAATAACTGTCATTTTTCTCTAATAAATGGATGACACAGACCCTGGATTTGCTTTTCAAATTTATTTAAATCTTTAAGACTATCAAATATTTAATCAGTGATATTTAAATATTTCAATGGCTATGATTACACTGAATGTACTGAAAAATCAAATACATAATGAGTAGTATTTTCTACTAATTTCTATGTAAATATTATCTTATTTTATTAAATCAAGCAACTCAATTTAATACTTATACAAGTTCTAATGTGGTAAACAAATAGGTCTCTGAATTTTCTTCTGTTGAAAATTGTCTTGTTTTGAATTCACATCCACAATGGCTAAGATATTTCCCATACTGTTCACAAAGAGTTCACACAGTCCTGGGCAGCTGTACTCCACATCCATGACACATTCAACATCAAGTACTGGTCATTACGGTGGGTGCTCATTAAGAGATAAAACAATAGCAATATTTAATTCTTGGTTTTGTCAGCTGTTGGGTTTTTTTTTCAGGCTTTCAAAGTGACTTGTTCAGAGCTACCTTTTTTTTTTCTTTTTCCTTTTTAGGACAATTTTCTGATGAGCCCTACATGATTTAATTCAGGAAGCAAGGAAGCATTAAATCATGGCAGGCCAAACCAAATGTACACTTGATTATTTAAATTCCACATAGCTGACAAAATTTTGAAACTAAAAAAAATTTAGAAGTAAGAGGAAGAATTGCAGCAATATAAATGGAAAGACCAAAAGGAAACTAAGTGTTATAATTATAATGATTTAGCATGGCCCTCAGAGAAGAGATAAGAAAATATGCCTCTTTTCCTTGTACAGGTGAGAAACTGGACATGAAACACTGTATCTCCTATTAATATCAGTTGACATATTCGTTAGTTTTGCTAACTTATCTTATTTTCTCTCTTATTCATTTTTTTGTCACAAGGAATGACTGTAAGGATAGAAGAAAGGGATATATTTGTAAATGAAGGCAATATAAAAACAAAGGATATGAATACAATTTTTTTAAAACAAGAAAAACTAAAATAAAATTAAAACATGATAAAAATGGTAAGTATTGGCAGAGAAAGGAGAAATTAATGTGGATCAGGATAGGAAGGTTATCAGGAGGAGGGAATATATCACTTCGGCTTTTTAGGATGTGTATAAGCAGAAAAAGAGGACATAAAAGGAAGTAAGATAGATTTGAGAATCATCAAAGTCCCTTTTATCCATGGATTCCTACGATTTTATGTATTTACAGTTCATGGAGTCTCAGAATTAAAAGAGATTTTAGAAGTCATTATATTGTAACTCACTGAAAACAGGAACTTTTATAATATTCTTTGACAGTTACCCCACTTGGGCTTATCTTCAGTAACAGGGTAACTCACTAACTCCAAGAGCAGTAAACTCTCTTTCTGCATTGATCTAACTGAGGTTTTTCTTTTCTGATCTCTGGCAGACTAGGTGAGATAATAGTGGGGTTTAACAGAGTAGGAGAACAATGATGTGATAAGTGAAATCAGTTTAAAATGACTTCTCTTTGGCATTTTAGTAATGAAATTCTCTTGGATAGGTTACAAGATGGGTCTGATTTATGCCAAATTCTGTTCTAGAGTAAATAATGTTATAAGAAGTTTCTGGTGTAGGTAATGTTGAAAATTTTCTCCTTTAGACACAAATATTTGTGTTAAAAGAGCACAATATAAACGATTTATATTGGTAGTAGAGAATGCTTTATTTAGGAAATGCTTGCTAGTTTTGATGTAGCCTAAGTGAAAATTCAATCTTCTGATAAGCTAACAACAACAACATTAAATCCCCTTCCTTAAAACTACTAACCAGCACATGATATCACAAATATTTTTTAAAAAATATTAAATGAAAGGAAAAATTATGTGAAATACAATGACACTCTTGGTAGAAGCCCAGAAAATTTAAGCTGAAATATTTTGAGTTTATCTTTTTAAAAACAATGTTTGTCTTTCTCAGTATACATCTACTGAAAACTTCTAAACCAGATTATAAAGATAAATCCACTCAAACCCTTAATGGATGAGGATTTTAATTCTAGGACTGCAAAAACTTCATTTGTGGCCAAGTCTTATCAGCTCCAGTGGCAGACAGATTACAGAAGATGTGCTATGGATCAGTGGGAAGTACAACCGGCTTAAACCAATTAAACACTTATGGCCAAATTGCTGAACCACAAATGAAGGCCAAATGCTTGATTTTCATTATCAACTGTACTTGATATATATATAATGATACTGTAAATTGGAAAAAAATCTAATCATTAAAAATACTTCCAAGTGAAAGCAATATTCAAAACTGATATTTTTTAAAAAATGTGAGTATATTTAACTGATGAAGTTCACTGAGTATTTCAAGAAAAAAAAACAATGTGAAGAAAAATGGATTGTTTCTTAAATATGCTTTAAGGTATTTTATTTTCTGCCTATTGCTAAATTTTAAAGAGGAAACTGATAGGCAAGTTTGGTTTAAATAGTACACTCTTAATTCTTATATAATTTTAATTAGGAAAAGAAATTGATAAAATGCCTATAGAAAGATGTTTTTAAACTTTTTTTGGTTTTAAATACTACTTTAACCTTTGGCCTCTAAATAGGGGTATACAATATATTTAAAATACATTGAAAAGAATCAGGAAGGAGAGCATTGTACAATTTGGTACATTCAATTAGCAATTATATCTTGCATCCTTCAGTATAAAAAAAGTCTTCTATGAACTAAGGGGAAGAAACCATAATGAGCTACTTCTAAGGCTGTTTTCTAGGCTATGTTTAAATAATAATGAGGTCCAATCCATTCGAAAACAAATAAGGACAAATTAATAAGGTTGTCATTTTTGTCTAATGATGCTTAATGCAGTTTTAGCAATCTGCTCAAGACAAAGAGCAGTCTCTCAGACATAGCCAATTATGCATTTGCGTAGCAGATGAAATCTTTAATGATGAATCTGATTAACATGTGACAACAAACATCCAGTCTGAAAAAATTACCATGTCACCTCCTGCAAGCATCTCTCTCATCTCTACTATTAAGGCTTTACTCAGATTGAGGTCAGACTGGTATTCTCAAAAGGCGCATTAAGATAAAAGTTTGCCAAATGTAGCAACCTCAAAAAAACAACATCCTATTATGCAAAATCCAATTTCTTAACAAGCAGACTGTCTAATAGGTCTTGAAAATAAGTGCCTGATAAGTTTTTTAAGGGGTATTTAACGAATTTAACAGTTTAGTGAAGATTTAAAAAATCATTTTTGCTTCATCTTCAAGCAATAGAGAATATTGAAAAGTTATAGAAAAGGTCTATTAGTATCTTAGAATTTGATTCTAACACAAACAGTCAGATTATAAAATTCTTTGAATTTCTTTCAGGTGGAAAATAATTGCTACAAATATTATTATTATCCTAAATAAGCAATCTCTATGGTTATACACAGACATCTGATAGTTAGATTGTAAACTCCTGGAGGGTAAGAGAGTCCATTTTTGTATTTTCCACAGCACCTTAGCACCCACAATCTTTTTTTTTAATTTTTAAAGCAATGGGGTCAAGTGACTTGCCCAAGATCACACAGCTAGGCAATTGTTAAGTGTCTGAGGCTGGATTTGAACTCAGGTCCTCCTGACTCCAGGGCTGGTGCTCCATCTACTGCAGCACCTAGCTCCTAGCTATAATTTTATACAAAGAAAGTACTCACTGTGTAATGGATGAATGTTTTACTTATTCACTCAAATACCAATGAACGGGTTGTAAAAAACATTACTTCAGGATGGCATATACTATATTTTGAATCAAATTGCCGCTTTTCTTTAACAAAAAATGTTGCTATTATGAATTTAACAATCAATAAACACAAACTTTTTAATTATAGAATGAACAAAATGGAGGATTTCAAAAGGAACTGAACTATTATATATAATTTCTTCATGCATATGCTAATTTTAAGTCATTAACAAAATTACTCTTTGTACACACTGTTGCATGTCTTTTTGTTTCCTCCTGTGCATTTTAAAAAATAAAACTGCTATTTCTTAAGTTTGATTATAAATTGTGAAGAAAATCCTATTTTGTAACTCTATCATACTCCACCCATCCATAACCCTAATTTTGTGTCTTAGATGTCCCATAAAATTTGCTAATTGGGCTCTATCTATAAAACACTTAAGTTCTGATACTGGAATTTTCACTTTAACTATAAAATTGAATTAAATAAAAGTTGGAAACTAGAGGTTAAAAGACAAAAGTGAAATAAACAATCTCTATTCTCAAAGGGCTTATATTCTAAATCAGGGAAGGGGGATGGGATTGGTGTTGTCAGTGAAGACTTTTATACACACTATACATATAAGTAAATATTCATAATTTATGCATAATAAATACAAAATTAATTATAAAATAAGGAGAGAGTGGTACATCAAGAGTGATTTCATGTAGAATGTGAGGTTTGGACCACTCAGGATTCCAGAGACAGAGGTAAGGATAGCAAGCGTTCAGGCATGAGTGGTCAGCCATGCAGAAGCATAGGTATAAAGGATGCTGATATAACAGTGGTAAAACAGCTAGTTAAAGAAGTTCGAATGGACCTGAAAGTGCCCCAAGTGGAGTAACATGAAATCAGACTAGAAGAGGAGATGGAAGCTAGATTATGATTCAAATGCCAGACTGAAGATTTATAATTGATCCAAGGGGTAAAAGGAAGCTAATGAAGATTTCTGATTAAGGTAAATAACAAGGTGGGATCTAGGTTTTAGGAATATCAATTTAGTAGTTGTGTGGAAAATAAGTGAAGGGAGAGTGAGAGGTTATTGCAAGATCCAACAAAAGGTTATGGGATCAGCTAGGTGGCACAGTAGATAGAGCACCGGCCCTGGAGTCAGGAGGGCCTGAGTGCAAATCCAGCCTCAGACACTTAATAATTACCTAGCTGTGTGACCTTGGGCAAGTCACTTAACCTCAATGCCTTGCAAAATTAAAAGGTTATGGGATCTCTGGGAATGGAGAAGAGGGTGTGGATATGAGATGTTGGGTAGGTAATTGGTTAGTTATGAGGGTTGAGGGAGAGAAAAGAGGCAAAGATGATGTTGAGTTTGTGATCCTTTGTGACTGCAGGAATGATATTCTTAATAGAAGCAGGAAAAATAATGGGATTAAGGGAAAATAAAATAATTTGTTTCAGACATGATGTTTGAAATTCCCACAAGAAACCAGGAAGGACAAGGAGAAGTTGCCAAAGGGCAAAGTTAGGTTTGAGGTCAGGAAAAATGTAATAATTAGATATGTCCCAAAAGTGGAGAGGACTGCCTTAGGAGGCAGGTCTATTTAGGGCCTTATTATTCAGATATGAGTTGGATTGGATAGCTTCTGAGAACCTTCCAACTCTGAGATTCTGTTTAACTTCCTCTGATTTGTGTGTGTGTGTGTGTGTGTGTGTGTGTGTGTGTATGTATGAAATGTAGCATGATTTAATTCACTAAAAGATCTAATATAAGTTATATTAGCTAATGCAATATAGTATTGATAAACCACTTCATCAATGTGATGCTATCAACATATGACCCTGTGACTAAAAGTACTTAATGTTCCCTAGTGACCTGAGATGATAAATTGTATTATTTCCCCTTAGTTTTTAAAAATTCTACGTAAGACACATCATTTTAATATCCTTACAAATTCCATTCAATAAATGTTAAGCAAGTGTCATTTATTTTAAACATTGACCATTAATGTTCTTAATTTATTTCTATACAAATTAAATTCTTATTCATTCATTCAAAATCATTTATTGAGTTTTGCTGCTCTGGTAGGCATCCTATTCATTCAAAGAAGAATAAGAAATGGTCCCTGCTTCTAAGGAATTTGAAATGATGATGATGATGACAGTTACATTTTAAGTCTTCAAAATGCTCTGAATACATTATTTCATCTGGTCTTCATAATAGCCATGTGATGTAAGGACTACTATTAATCTCTTTTGGCCAATGAGGGAACAAGTCCTTAACAAAAGAAGCTAAGTGCCCTGACCATGGACAAACAAATGGTAAGAATCAAAGGTGTAATTTGTACCCTGGTACAAAGTTAAAATCCTACCTTCCTCAGAAAGTCTTTCCTGATCCCCCCTTAATTCTAGAGCCCTTCTCTCTATTGGCTATATCAAAATTATCTTTTTTTACAGCTTGTTTGTACAAAGTTGTTGGCATATTATCTCCTTGAGAGCATTGTGAGATCTTCAAGGGCTAGGGTTGGTTGTCTTTTGCCTTTTTTTGCATCATCAGCATTTAGAACAATGCCATAGTAGGTACTTAAATGTTTACTAACTGACAGACCAAATATAATCTGATATATATATATATAAAATCTACACAAATACTCAAGAGATAGAATGTTATAAGAGTTCAGAACAAAGAAATATTACATCTAGCTGAGGGAATCAGGGAAGGCTCTATGGAGGAAATGGCAGATTTTACTAAGAAACTGGAATGGGCCACGTAAATTTGCTGAAAAAATAAGAGTCATACATATCTTAAATCTGAAAGGATAAGAGTGAAGTTAGTATCTGACTTTGAAGTGCCCTAAAAAGATGACTATAGACTAAGAATTTTCTGAAGAAAACAAAAAAAATGAAGTTTTATGGAATTTTTAAAAATAAATTTTGATATTATCATTTGTTTTTATATCACCTACATATCACAAGGTTTTCCTCCCTTCTCTTCCTCTTAGAAGGCACATGCTTATAACAAAATAACAATGGAGAAAAATCATTTCAGCAAAATGAACTAAAATACTGAAAAAGTCTGATATTAGAAACATTGTTCAATACCCCTGGTCTTCTTCCTCCAAAGAAGCATGAGGAGATGATGGAAGGATTATTTTAAAGAACCACTGAAGGCATTAGCTAGAAGTGTTTACAGTCAGTTTTCTATGGAGATGAACCATTAGAAAAAAATTATAAAATGATTTTTTTTTTCTAAACTCATTCCCTGTGATATAATGGCAAGAACACTTGTTTGAGAGCTAGAGTACCCAGGTTTAATTCCTGGCTCTGTGATCTTGGGCAAGGCTACTTAATTTCTCTTCCTCAGTTTCTTAATCTGTAAAATGAAGGGGTTAGAAAAGATGCCTTAGATATCCCATCTACCTCTTGAGATTCTGTGAAAGCTCCTCAGATTTATATAGAGTGTAGTAGGGCCATGATGTGATTCAAGATGACAAAAATCATCTCAAATTGACTATGAATATGAAAATGAGAGTGGGTTACACTGTTCAATATATATTTATATATGTATATATATATATATACATACATATATGTCTGTGTGTCCCATACTTACATATTTTGATTTTCATTATGAAATTATTTCTCAAACTATGACATAGTCCTATGAAATGTATAACTTTTTCTTCATTGTGTCATTAAAAAATGACAAGTAGAAGTTAACAAAAAAGAAATGAGGGGCAAAACCCCCTTTTTTCTGGAAGCATGAGAAACACCAAGAATGGAGAATTAATGAAAGAAATCCTTTAAAAAAATCTTTTAGACATAATATATTCTCTCTCCTTCCCTCTTTCTTCCTCCTCTCTCCCCCATTCCCTCCCTCTCTCTGTCTTTCTCTCTCAGAAAATAGGAGTAGCATTCCTGCTTCCTGATGGGACACTAGAATTGGATGTGCCCCAGGATTCTTAGCTCACTCATCATGCTGCTTCAAAGATGCTGCTGTGGCAGTCACAAAGGATCCCAGGGTATGTTTCAGCTTCTTAAACAGAAGTGCTGCTCCAATTGAAAGTATTTGTATGTTTGTAGTCAACACTTTTGTTCTCTGTACAAACCCACACAAACCAAAGATTCTCTTATTCGTTGCCAGCATGGGTGTTACCCCCTGCTTGACAGTACTCTCTGCTTTTTCTGAAAAATTTCCTCAGATCTCAAGACCAACTTATTCTGATCTCTACCCCAACCTTGACATTCCCTCATCTCTCACTTACTTCCTTACATTCCCTTCTTTTCAAATAATGTCATCCTTATTGTGACATAGTGATTCTTCATTCACTACTCTCTTTCAAGTACAGACTTCACATCAAGATAATACATTTGAGATTTAGTATATTGGTTTGCTAAAAAGACAAAAATTTCCCGACCAAGTTGCCATATTCTTGTTAATGTTCTCATGACCTAATATTAAGGAATGAGAATAAGCAAGCAATTATTTTTAGCATGAACAGTGGCAAAAAACAGTTTTTGAATAGAAGTGATAAGACAGAAGCAACATCAGGAAAGAAATAGGTCCATATTATGTGAAAATCCTAAAATATCATTTAATGGGTGTGTACAGTCAAAAGAAAAAAAAGGGAGCAGTTAAGACCTGCAAGTAGGTGAAAAAAATGTATATTGTTTATTCTGTACCATAATAAAAACACAAAGTATGTAAATCTTGGAGCAGCTGATTATACAGGACTACATGATGCACCTGGGTTTAAAAAATCAACACCTTCTGAACACTTTTTTTTGTACTGTGTCAATGGATTGCTGACATTAGCTGAACAAACTTAGCCCAGAAAAAAGAAAAATTGCAGAAAGAGTCTCTTTCATTTGCACATACTAGATTTCTGGACATCTGCATTGATTAAAATAATTAGTTTGAAAATAAACCAAACTTCATTATTCGCATTTTAGTACAGCCATAAGAAGATAAAATAAAGGAACAAGATCATGCTCCTAATGCAACCCTCTCTTACTAATAGAGGTGGGAATTATTTTCACAATTATTATATGTGATGAGTAATCATCTCAATTCATAATTCATAAAAAGTGTCAATTTGGTTCAGTCATTTTTTGATCTATTTGCCCCTTTGTGACCCTATGGACCGTACTGTTGCTGGAGTTTTCTAGAGTGGTTGTCATTTCCTTCTCAAGTGGATTAAGGCAAATAGAGGTTGAGTGATTTACCCATGGTCACACATTAAGTACTCATATCTTCCTGAGACTCTAGGTCTAGTGCTCTATTCACTGAGCCATCTAGCAGCCTTTTTCAAAAGAGTAGTTTTATTTATAAGAGAACAGTATGAAGACAGATGAATATTATACATGGGGAGTTAATGAATAAAATTTAAAAAAAGAAATAATAATTCAGTCATTGAAATCAAATCGAACATTTATTATATTTTCAAATTTTAATAATGAAAAATATAACTTAGGCAAAACAATTCAGTGTTTCTACACTGTCAATTCTACCTCCTTGAAAGGACAAAAAAAAAAATTTCACTTCTTCCCAAAATGAGGTCTTAATTGTAGTGCATAATTCATGAAGGAATAGGGCTTAATTTTACTCTTCCTGCATGCAGTTGATTAACTGTATGCTTATAAATAGCATTTCTACTGAATGGATATTGAAACTCACCTTATAAAATCCTTGGCAGTAGAACATTTCTTGTTGCTAAGGGACTATGACATTATTCCATGATGCAAAAACAGGAGCATTATATAACCTGTCTATGTGCTCAGCAGAGGTCAGAATTTTAAAATCTTAAAAGCAAACAGTTTTAAGTTACCCACTATGCTGAAGGTAGGAACCTTAGCATTTTCCTTTATAGACACTAGTTTGGTCTGAGAAAAATGAAACAAATAAATCATATAACAACTTATAAGTTGAGTGAGAATTTAGTCATTTCCTATGAGATAAAATTAATCACAAGTTACTTCAGGGAACATATTTCACCTTCTCCTAGTCCTGGGCCATCTCAGAACTTATCTGGGACAACTGACGGGGAGGAGTTGGGCCCTATTTTTTTGCATTCATCATTGTCTGGGCTGCTTGTCTGTCCACAGGGTTAGAATGAGATGCAAGTTGATAACCCTTTTCCTTTTGATAAACTGAAAGATCACTGTGCTTTACCTGTCTATGCTTGGCCTGCTCCTGGCACTGTCCTTTGAGCTACTTATGTAACCCAGAGGGATCTCTGAGCCTTGCCATCCACCCCACTGCTTCATTAGCAGTTCTTCTATTTTATAACTCCATCAGCTAGAGTGTGTGGCCTCTTTGAGAAGTCCAATTTTTTTCTCTTCAGCATTTAGTAAGTGCTTAATAAAGGCTTTTTAAATCTCATTCTCAAATTACCTTTCAAAGACAAAAGTACAATGTCATTGCAGTCATAACCAAAAGGCTTAAACAATTATCCTAAGCTTGACCCTCTTTGGTAGCCTAGTTTGAGGAAGTGAGCTGACGGTTTACATGAATTGGAAAAACTTTGGGTCATATTTTTCCCCTAACATTCACTGATTCAACCCCAATTATGTTCAAGTAAAAAGAAACAAGACTGTCCAGATGCACTTGAAACATTGTAATTTAATTGTACTACAAAAGTCCAAAATCCAAATATGTGCATCTTTTCTCTATGATGTCATGTCCCTAGGCTAGTCAATGTTCATAAATGTTCTTTCAATTCCCTCTTGAAAAATAACTTTAAAAGTTTCAGAAAAAGCTTACAAAGGTGACAAAAATGTAAGTGCTAACTGAGACTTGCTATTTCCTAACTATATATAATATTGTATATCAAATTATTGCTTATGATGAAAGTTAGGTCTTTTTTGGACTTTCAAAGACAATTAATATAAACTTACCCTTGACTCAGCACTGTTTCTAGGGTCAGTTATTTCAGCCCCTATTAAAGGACACGGGAAAAGAGATTGGTTGATACAGTTTCTACACTGTAAGTAGGTGGTTAAGGAACATTCCTTCATATTCCAGATGGCATTTAAAGATAAACCTGTCTCCATTCCTATAAAAGGTTAAAAGAAAAAAAAAAACCTTTCAGAAATGCTGGGCTGCCTTTAAAATATCAGAATCAACATCTCAGTTTCACAACTTTAAACTAGCTGTATAAAGCCTTTAAAAATATTAACATTCAATAATGTGTAGTAAATAAAATGGATATTTTTAAAAACAACTTCAATAAAGAAATAATCAAAACTAAAATAATAAACTAATTGTTTAATTTTCTTTTAAAAAATCATCCTATATAAAACTGAAAACATTATTGTGAAAATTTTCCATTTTATATAATAATCAAAACCCACTTCTTTATTCAAGGTTTATATCAATTAAATGTGAAGTGGCTATAGGGGTGGAGCCGAGATGGCAGCATGAAGGCAGCATTTCCTGGGAACTCCTTCCCCCCCAAACTCCAAAACCCAGCAAATGATGACTCTAGCCAAAATTTAGAGGTGCAAAACCCACAGAAAGACTGAATGATACATTTTCCCAATCCAAGATAATTTAGAAGTTCCATGGGAAAGGTGTGTTTCATCAGGACTGGGGGTTGGAAAAAAAAGGGGGCCACAGCACAGGGCAGGGCAGCCCAGTCCAGCCCAGAGATCACCAGCAGTTTGAAGGGGTGGGGAGAGAACTCTGCTACACCAGAATGAGTGTGGAGTGAAGAGAACCAGCCATAGAATCTGAAGTGAGAATCTGGAGAAAGCAGCCTGTACCCCCAAAGCAGCCTGCACCCCCAGAGACAGTAAGGGAAGTCTGCAGAGATTTCTCTGCTCTCCCTCAGGGTAGGACTCTGCTGTTTGCCTACATTCAGATCCAGGTTGCAGTTTGGGCTTCCATACTAAGATAGCAGGATCCGCCTTATAGTTGGGGGGGGGCTGCATCTACATATCAAAGCACAGGCAAGAGAGCATAAGAGCTTGGAGGAATAAAGATCCCAGTGGGGTGTCCCCCAAAAAACCCCAAACTTTGGAAGTGCTGTAAATTAGTCTTGGACTGAGAAAATGAGTAAACAACAGAAAAAGAAGAATCTGACCATAGAGAATTACTTTAGTCCCATGGAAGATCAAAACACATACTCAGATGATGACAATATTGAAGCCTCCATATCCAAAACCTCCAAGAGAAATAGAAAATGGGCTCAGACTATGGATGAGCTCAAAAAAAGACTTCAAAAAGTAATTAAGGGAGATGAAGGAAAAATTGGGAGGAGAAATGAGAGCAATGCAGAAAAATCATGAAAACCAAATCAACAGCTTGGTGAAAAATATACAAAAAAATACTGAAGAAAATAGTATGTTAAAAACAAGTTTAGGCCTAATGGAAAAAGCAAAACAAAAGGCAAATGAGAAGAAGAATGCCTTAAAAAGCAGAACTGGCCAGCTGGAAAAGGAGATAAAAAAGCTCTATGAAGAAAATAACTCCTTCAAATGCAGAATGGAACTAAAGAAAGCTGATGACTTTTCAAGAAATCAGGAAGAAATAAAAACTCTTCCAAAAAGACCAAAAATTAGAAGAAAATGTGAAATGTCTCATTGGAAAAACAACCAACCTTGTAAACAGATCCAGAAAAAAATAATTTAAAAATTATTGGGCTATCTGAAAGCCACAATCAGGAGAAGAGCCTAGACTTCAATTTTCAAGAAATAACACAGCAGAATTTCCCTGAGATCCTAGAAGCAGAGGGTAAAATAGAAATCAAGAGAATTCACCAGTCACCTCCTGAAAGAGATCCCCAAAGAAAAACTTCAGGAATATTACAGCCAAATTCCAAAACTCCCAAAACAAAGAGAAAATTCAAAAAGCTGCCAGAAATAAACAATTCAACTACTGAGGCTCAATAGTCAGGATTACACAGGATCTCGCAGCATCTACATTAAGGACTTGCAGGGATTAGAATATGATATTCCAGAAGCAAAAGATCTTGGTTTACAACCTAGAATCAACTACCCAGCAAAACTGAACATCCTCTTTCAGAGGAAACAATGGATTTTCAATGAAACAGGGGACTTTCAAACTTTCCTATTAAAACAACTAAAGCTGAACAGAAAGTTTGCTCTAAGTACAGGACTCTGGTGAACCACAGAAGGGGTGGAAGAGAAGGACTATGAGGAACTTAATGATATTGAACTGTGTATTCCTGCATGGGAAGAAGATATTGATAACTCAGGTGAACTTTCTCATTTATAAGAGCTGTTAGGAGGGGCTATATAGACAGGACATAGGAAGGAGCAGAATATAATGGTATAATATAGTAAAAAGATGGAGTAAATAGGTGATAAAGAAAAGGGAGATGAAGAAGAAGCTAAGAAATTTCACATAAGAGTCAAGAAAGTTTTTTCAATGGAGTGGAAAGGGGGAAGGCAAGGGACAATGAGTGAGGCTTCAATTTAACAGGAATGGCTCAGTGAGGAAATAACACACACACACACACACACACACACACACACACACACACACACACACAAACAAAGACACTTAATAGGGTTAGGAAATCTATCTTACCCTACAGAAAAATAAGAAGAAAGGGATGGGATAAGGGGGAAGGGGGGGGGAGGGAAGGGGGAAATAGGTGACAGAAGAGAGGGAAGATTGAGGGAGAGGGTACTCAGATTCAACACACTTTTGGACAGGGCCAGGATGAAAGGAGAGAGAGAATAAAATAAATGAGAGTGGGGAGACATAGAATGGAGGTACATCTAGTAATAGCAACTGTGGGAAAAATATTGAAGCAACTTCTCTGGTGGACGTATGATAAAGAAAGCAACTGACCCCAGAGACAGAGCCATTGGAATCTGAACACAGACTGAAGTACATTCTCTCTCTCTCTCTCTCTCTCTCTCTCTCTCTCTCTCTCTCTCTCTCTATTCTTGAGGTTTCTCATCTTCTTGGGAGGGGGGGTGTTATGTTTACTCTTATAACACATTCAATTTATATCAATGTATAGCATGGAAACAATGTAAAGACTATGAGACAGCCTTCTGTGGGAGGGGAGGGTGGGGGAAAAATTGTAAAACTCAAAACCTTACAAAAAATGATAGGTACATATTACTACTGTATATAATTGGAAAACAAATAATATGTTAAAGTAAAAAAAAGTGCCTATAAAATAGACTAATGTCTTTTGCTACAGTTTGGATTTGCTTCCATAGAAAATGATCCTTCAGAAGTATCCTTCTATTCCCAGGTGGACATTTTTTAAAGAAAAAGACTTTAAATATCACTAACCTTTCCTTCAGG
Source organism: Macrotis lagotis (assembly GCF_037893015.1). Taxonomy (NCBI): domain Eukaryota; kingdom Metazoa; phylum Chordata; class Mammalia; order Peramelemorphia; family Peramelidae; genus Macrotis; species Macrotis lagotis. Next base: position 170,990,611 of record NC_133659.1, read on the forward strand.
ATACTGAAATAGCAAAATGACTTGGTAAAATATTCTACCTCAAAACAAATCTATGGGAAGGACATTACCTCTTTTATAACACATGTAATTAGCAGTAAGAGGTGTTAAGACTTCAAATAAGAGGGAATGGGTCATAGAAGACAAAAAATGGGTCCAAAAGTCAAAAAAGACATTAATTTAAGATCTCTCTGATCTGCACACCAGCTGTGTTTTCTAGAAAGGTCACTTAAAACTCTCGGCAACCTGGCAACTCTTTAGCCCTGATCTACATCCAAGAAGGGAATTTCTCCTTAGGAGTTCTCTACATGGACAAAAGCACAAAATTTTGTCCAAAGATGATGACAAATATGTCCCCTGAAAGCAATAAAGTTCTACCATGTCTTTTAATTATGAAAACACACCAATCCTATAATCTCCAATTGATGAAGATGAATGACCATCTTTATTTTGTGGTCGCCTCATATAAAAGGAAACAGTTCTCAGATTCTCCAGTGGAGGAAATAGCAAGTGGAGCAAGTATGCATGCATAACTTAGATGAATGATTTTCAAAAGAAGGTTGACTAAAGTGAAGAATGGCACAACACAATACAAAAAAAAAAAATGACAATACAAAAAAAATGACAGAGAGAAAAGGTGACAGGATAACTGCAGAACTATAGGAAGAAGACTATTAATGGAGATCTGGATTAGAGTTCTAGCTCAACAATTGACTTGTGTTAACCTCTCTGATCAGTTAACTTGTTAATCTACAGGTCCCTCAGGATTGATAGAGGGCAGCCTTAGAATGAGGAATACCTTGGTTCAAGACCTAACTCTGCTACACACTAACTCATTATGATTATGGACAAATCTTTTAAAATTTCAGAATCCCAGGCAATTTGTGCAAGTTACAGAAAAGTTGCCAATTTGCACTGGGGAAGGGAACTTTCATACTGAGAGTTACCCATACCAATGAATTCACAGATTTGGAACAAAATTTTTAACATCCAAGTTAAAGTTAATGTCTCGTACCTCTTTCCTTCCCTCACTTCTTATGGGGTAAAAGTATTTGTAAGTCCAAAGGATAGTTTTTATTGTGTGGTAACAGAAAGCAAATGTGATTTTTAAAGTGCTAGATAGACAGCTCAGAAAAATTAACTTTGTGGCATCCTGTTTTAATGTTTTAGTTGTAATTTGGAAAATGAAAGGACTATGTGTGACAACAAGATCCCTATTTAAAAATCTAGTTATTTAGAATCTCATTTCTTCACTATCTTCTATCATATATTGGTTTGAAGAATTCTTTAAAACAACATAATCAATTTTGATAAACACAAAAATTTTCATTTCTATAAGAATTTCCAATTTAAAAAAATCAAAATTGGACAAACTAAAAAAGTAAGAAAAGGACAAACATGAAATGATGCTCTAATTATCAGGTAAGTTATAATCAAGGAAAACAGTTGTCAGCAACTTTTCTTCCTTGGAAGGTCAGTGCCAGGGAGAATTCCAATATGACCATTCTAAACTGTGCATATAATCAGAAAATGTATGAACCTGAGGTAATCCAGGTATTGAAGCTACATTGTTTGTCATGTCTGACTCCTCATGACTTCATTTTAGGGTTTTCTTGGCAAAGATACAAGAGTGGTTTGCCATTTCCTCCTCTAACTCATTTTACAGATGAAAAACCTGAGACAAACAGGGTTAAGTGACTTGCCCAGGTTCACCTAGCTAGTGTCTGGGACCAAATTTGAACTCCAGTCTTCTTGACTCCAGGCCTGATGCTCTATCTATTGCACCATCTAGATGAGATCAGGTTAAAATAAACAAAAGGGGACAACATGCTGGAAAGAGCATTAGCTTTGAAGGTCACAGGACCTGGGTTCAAATCTTACTGTGATCACTTACTACCTGGATGATCTTAGTAAAGTTGCAACCTCTCTGTACTTCAGCAAAAAAGGGGGAAAGAATTCACAAAAGATCAATGTGAACCTCAAGAGTGTATGTAAGGCTTAACCCCATTTGCCTTGCAAAAACCTTAAAAAAAAGAGTATGTAAGGAAACAAATAGCAGCAGTTAGATATCTCCAGCAGGTTATCCATGAAGTTACTAGTCTAATGGCACTAGCTAATGGAGCTATTTATTCCCTTCTTTTCTGTTTGGGCTTCCTTGAGTCATTACCCACACAGTCAGACTATAGTCTCCCCAAAGCACAAGGTTTTTTCTCTGAATTTTTGTATCCTACTGGTGGTTCTGTCTCTCTCTGTACCTTGCTATTACTGTCAGACACTGGAGTAATCTGAGTCAGTCCCTAGGTTTCATTAAAAAACATCGGCTTTGCTGGTGAGTCATTTTAGTCACATCTGACTCTTCACTCTATATCAATGAAATCTCAGGTCCAACACATGTCCAAGGATGTTTTTAGTACATTCCAAGAACAGAAGATTCCAGAAAAGAAAGAAGCTATGAGCAGAGAATGGAAGATTATCTAGAATAGAGGCAACTATAGTAAGGAAGTCTTTTCATGACCCGATTTGGGGTTTTCTTGACAAAGAGATTGAGTGGTTTTCCATTTCCTTCTCCAGTCCATCTTACAGATGAAAAAACACACAGGGTTTAAGTGACTTGTCCAGTGTCACAGAGCTAAATAACTGTCTGAGGCCAGATTTGAATTTAGGAAGATGAGTCTTCCTAAATCCAGGCCTGGAATGCTATCTACCTTCCCATTGGCTGAATTCCTCTACTTTTCAAGTCCCGGATATATAAATGCGACCCCTCCCCACCAAAAGATTTTTTTTTAAATCACTGACATAAAAAAAAGGTGATGAATATATCTTATCTAAATAGAACAGGTCAAAAACCATATCAAGAGAGCCATGTGGCCATGCAATAATGTTACCTTCATTCTTCACTGAAGTCTGTAAAACTGTTAGGGTGGTTTTTAAATGACTAAGAGCAGCACTATCACTGATGACATAGAACATATTTTCTTCTTCCTTCCTGTCACCTAAGTTATTTGAGCACCGACAAATGGATTCTATGACACTAATTTCAACAGTTAGGAAGAGTTTCTGGATTTCTGTCAGTTCAGTATTTCTGGAAAAGGTTTTTTTTAGAATTCCTAAGAACAAAACAAATTTAAAGAGATTAAGGGAAAAAGTACATTGCTTCTAAATATACAAGACCTAAGTAATATGATTTTTTTTTTTGCTTTTTTACTTTCAAATCAACTTTTATGGAATTACAGGATTTAAGAGCTGGGAGGAATTCTTAGAGGCATGCTAGATTAACTTCTACCAAAATAAGAATTCCCTCTAAAACAGAGCTAACAAGGAGTCATTCACCCTTTCCTTGAAGATCTCATATGAAGTATAATTCATTATCTCCTCAGACAGCCCAGTCTACTTCTGGAGAGCCCTGATTCTTTGAAAGTTTCCTCTTATATCAAGTTTAAAACTGACCTTTTGCAACTTCTCAGTGCTCTTAGTTCTATTCTCTGGGATCAAAGAGAACTAACCTAATCTTCCACATGGCAGTCCTTCAAAAACATGAGAACAGTAATCATATCCCTCCTAAGTCTTCTTAGGACTAAATAACCAAATTCTTTTGACTGAGTCTCAGGTGTCTTGGGTTCTGGGACCATTACCATACTTGTTGCCTGCCTTGGAGCACTCCTACTAAACAATGTTCTTACTAAAATGTAACACAGTAAACACTAAAGATGCTATCTGAAGAGGACAAAATGCAGAGGGTACATCTATCATCCCTTTCTAGAAGAAATGCTTCTTGGAGGTCCAAGATTTCAGCAGCTTTCTTGGCTCTAATATCAAACGCTGACTCCTATGAACCTTCAAGTCTACAAAAACTCCCAGAACCTTTTCAGGCAAGTTGTTGTATAACTGTATCTCCCAGTATGTGCTCATGACATTAAATTTCTGAATACATGTCAGTCATTCATACCTCCAGAATTTAATCTTAATCATACCAGACCCAGGTTCTGGTCTATCAAAATCCCTTTACCTCTTGTTATCCAGTTTGTTACCTAGTAACCCCTCAGTTTTGGGTTATTTGCAAAACTGATAATCCTATCATCTAAGCCTTCATCCAAGTTTTTGGATAAAACTATTATAGTTCATCACTGTAACCATGTAGGAATACAAATAAGTAACTCAAATGAGTTTTGGCTTATAAATCTATGTTGTTGCAGTCACTCTTCCCACCATCCTGGCCTCCCCATTCAGTACCTCCCTAGAATGTCCAGAATTAAATATAAAATCCTCTGGTTGACTTTTAAAGCCAACTATAACCTGGCCCTGTAGGATCTTTCCATTCCTCTTACAGCCTATTCACTTCACATATTCTGTGATGCAGTGGCAGTGGCCTCAAACAAGGCACTCCATCACCTGATTGGATTTTGGGGTATAGAATGCTTTCTCTTCTTTTCTCCATCTCCTTCAAGTTCCAGTTAAAGTACCATCACTATAAATAGGAAGCTTTTCCTAAACACACATAATGTTGGTGACTTCCTTCTGGTGATTATCCCCAATTTATTCTGTATATCTTGTTCAGACAAAATTGTCTGAATACTGTCTCCACCATTAGATTGTGAGTTCCTTGAGAGAAGAACTGTGTTTTGCTTGTCTTTGTATCCCCAGTCATCCAGTTTTTCTGCATCCTAGTTTCTTTATGTATAAGATAGTACCTAACCTCAGGCCAAGTGGTACATTTGGAGCTCTTATGGGTTTGATCTTTTATGAAGGATTTATGAGGAAAGAGGATAAGAAGATATGGAGAGATTGCAATTTGCACACACGGAAGGTCTAGATTATGAAAACTTCATCTCACGGGCTTGGCCACTAATCCTGTGCCCTATTGAGGTACAGAGGGGTTCTGATCTGTGTTGGGGAAGGTGGTGAAGAAATCACAAATTACTAAAATAACTCAAGACTAATGGCAGTTAGCTAGAAGACCAATAGAAAGAGTCCCTGGTAATCAATTTATTCCTCTGTTCTTGCAATCTAACATTTCTTTTGATCATATTTACTTATATAAATATAACTCATTCAAACTGCTTGACTTGTTATTACCCCTGGATGTAAAAAAGTTGAAACATTCCTTCCTGAGATCTCTCTGTTAAGGAAGTGCAGACCTATATCATGTAATGAACTTGACCCAAGATTAAATTTATGATGATGAGACTCTCACTACTAATTACATCTAACTTCAAGTCTCTTAGAGGAGTGACAGCTTGAGCTGCCTGCCAAAGATCTAGGAAAAAATTTAGTACAAAGGGCTGTTGATAGACTTCAATTCAAAGCCAGTTCAAAAGACTCAAAATCCAATTCTCTTTCTACTCTTCCATGAAAGAAATGTAGGAATTTTATGCCTTTGGGGAGGTAGTGGTATGACCTCTCAGTCTGAGAGACGGCAGCTGTGGAGGGAAATCCAGATAGAAAGGGGGAAGTAGGAAAGCGTTTCCTGGGTAGCATGATTCTAAGGATCCTAGGACTGCTGGGAGGTGCCAGCATCTTGGAAAGAGTAGAGAGAAGGGGCAGCTAGGTGGCGTAGTGGATAAAGCACTGGCCCTGAAGTCAGGAGGACCTGGGTTCAAATTTGGTCTCAGACATTTAATTACCTAGCTGTGTGGCCTTGGGCAAGCCACTTAACCCCAGTTGCCTTGCAAAAACCTTAAAAAAAAAAGAGTAGAGAGAAGCCCACATGTCTACAACTCCTATCATTCCCTGCCCCCGCCCCCACCAGCAGTTAGATAAGGAGCAAGGACCTAAAGTTACAATATGGGGGGACAAAAGATTGAGACTCTGCCTTCAACTCTTGTTATATTTTTGTTAATTTCTATTCTGGGGAAGTCCAAGTCTTCAGGTTTAGCACTATAAGGCTTGATATCTAAATGAATCTGTGGAAAGAAACACAATTGAATATTAGAGGGTTGACCCTCTAGGTACATTGAGTTTCTTTTTTCTTCTGAAGAGTCAAAATCACAGGGGTGCAATGAGTGTGGAGGACCATAGGACCCGGGGAAAGATGGTAATGATTATCTAAATATGAGTCCTTTATGTGTTTTCTTCATATTCTGTGGTATGGAGGAAAGAAAGGCTGTTCTGTACTTGATCTATACATTATTGGTATGGGAGCTGGAGGACCTTTTTATATACATCTGTGGAGATCTATATACAAGTCAAATTTGGAAGCAACTTTGGGTGGGGGTAAAAGAAGTCAGAGAGAATAATGTTTTGGGAGAGGCTCCCAAGAGTGAGTCAAATCCACCTAAGACCACAATTAAGATTAATCTGAACTACAATATTAAAGAATATTAAAACAAATGATGCAGTAGAGTGGCAAGAGCCCTGAATTGGGGATCTAACAATTTGGATTTGGCTCCCAGTTTCACAACTAAGTAGCTATATAACCTATGGTAACATTTCATATTGCTGGGCCAGTTTCTTCATCTGTAAAATGAGAAGTTGGACTGGATGAAAATTTCTACGGTCCTTTCCAGTTCCAAAGCTCAAGAATTATTTTAACAAGAAGGAATATGCCAATATAGCATCTGAATAATGGTCACTATTATTTTAGTAACCATGTAATGGAAAGAACATGAAGTCACTTGTCAGAAGAACTTGATTTTGGTTCTAGCTTTGTCACTAATTAATAATATTATCCTAGGCAAACCATAGTACTTTACACATATTAGGAACTTAATAATGTCAAATTTGAATTGCTTATTTGTGTTCTAGAAATAGACCTTCCTTTTTCTCTTTCCAACTTCACTTTGATAACAGCTATTTATATTTCAGCTTCAAACCAAGATTAAAGATTCTTTATTATAAAAACAATAAGTGGATTCTGACAAATTTCCTCAACCTCCTTTAGACCTTGCTACTGTTTCCTTTAAGCTATTGTCCTATCATTCTCCATCTCCTCCACTACCACACCTGTCTACTTACTGTCTTCATTTCCTTATCAGCCATCTACTCCTTAATATGCTATAATTTTAGTTCCACCTAGACTATTCTACTGAAATTGCTCTTATTAATAGTTAATTCCAGGAACTTCTCAGTTTTCCTCCATTCCAACTTTTATTATTCCACTGCATATATTCTTCAGACCCTCCCTTGATCTCTGTGGTAGCATCTTTCTGTTTCTCCTCATAACCCCTGTTTCTTCTTTTTCTTCTTCTTTGCTCCTGGTAGGTGTGTTACTACAAACTTTGTTCTACATAAGCCTATTGATTTCTGGTCTGTCCCTAGCTACTCTTCAATTACCGAATGAAATGCCTCTCTCCTCGAAGCCTTCCCTTCACACCAGTTATCTCTGTGCATGCTGTTTCTCTTTACTAGACTGAAAACTTCTTTGTATGTTGCCAATAATTTTCCTTAAGTGTGAATCTGACCATATCACTCTCTTACTCAATAAACTCCAGTGGTCTGAATCAAATGTCTCTAGGATAAAATATAAACTTCTCTGTTTGGCTTTTATAGCCTTTCACAACCTGGCCCCATTCCAGTCTCATTATACATTTCTCCTTTTCCTGCAACCTATGGTCCAGACAAATTGGCATTTTCTCATTTCCTCCCTTCCTACTCTGCCTCACACTATCTCTTATGTCCTTCAGGACTGAGCTCAAGTACCACCTTTTACACAAAGTCTTTCCTAAGGAATGAAAAGAGAATAATTAAGCACTTAACACTGCTAAGTGCTAGGGGATATCATGAACCAAGCAAAACTATCCCTGCTGTTCACAAGGCACTCACATTCAAATAAGGGGAGATCAAGCATAGTGGAGGTTTTAGCTTCAAGTAGCATAGTAGGGCATTTAGGATTCAAGGGCAAAGCAACTGTCATGTACTTTAATGCCTCATTTCCATAAATAAAACCATATCTGTTTGTGATGTTGAGCCTTCTGATGATGCCAAATAATTTGGTGGAAAGAACAAACTTTTCTGTATTCAAAAGCTGTGCTTGTGGAGCTGTAGTTCCTGCAAATCCCCAGTCTCACCCCACCCTCCCTATCTAGCCTTTATTTAATTACCTTGTACTTATTTTTTATCTATTCTGTATATACCTAGATGTGTACAGTTCTCATCTGACAAACTCCCTGAAAGCTAGGATTATATCATTCTTTTATCTCTATATGCCTGGAGCCTAGCACAGAGTAGGTACTTGAAAAGCAGGTCTTAAATGTGTTTTCTATACCAAAATATAAGTGTTAATTAGCACAAAATAAGCTTTTGTATAGATCCTACCTTTTACTTCAGGTAATAATTCTGCTCCACAAGCAATACAGCAAAGTCCTGACTTGCAAGGTTGGTTACTTGTGTCCTTTCCCAATAGACAAAAGTAATATGTTAACTTCTGAAATGGTTTAACATTTAAATATCAAGATCATAACATTTGTGAAAAACATGAGCCCATCAAGGTGATACTCTAACCAAAATTAACATTAAAGTTAAATTTAAGGAATTCATCCTATTGGAAGCAGCAACAAATCTGAATCACTATTTAATGCCAAGGCTCTTAACCTGGAGTCTGTGAACTTTTAAAATGATTTTGTTAACTATCTCAATATAAAAGGTTTCTTTCTGTAATACTATGTAATTTATTTTATGCATTTCCAAACATTATTCTGAGAAACACTTATTTCACCAGAATGACAAAGAAGTTATGTATCTCTGATTTTAATATTTCTAAAACTCATATTGACTTGTTTGATTTAAAATCTTAATTTATGTATATTATAGGCTGGTTGTACAATTTAGTACCTTTATAAAGTACTAAGTTGTTAACTGTAATAAGAGTGTGGGCTGTGAATATTAAATGGTATGACTAAAAAGCAATCAGATGGATCCCTAAATAAAGAAAATCTTCTCATTAGAGTCACACATGCCAGAGCCATAAGAACTAGTTTCAAATTCTGCTTCTCACACACATATTGGCTATGTGACCTTGGGAAAATCATTTAACCTCTCAGCCAAGAATATAAATTGCCAAAAAAAAAAAAAAGAAAATAAATTGCAGAGTAGGTGTTGAGCTACATTACTTTTTTGACATTCCCTTTTCCATTGAAAGCAGAAGTGTAGTCCCTATCTCTATTAGAAAAAAAGACAGAGAAAAATTAATAGGAAAAGGAACTGAACTTCTGATGTCAACGGTAAAGTGAATTCCCTCTACTAAAGTTGGTGTAGTAGAAAGAGCAAAGGACAAGACATCAGGAAGTCTGCCCAAATACAGTGGCCTTTAGCAAGTCACTCTTTCCTCTCTGACCATCAATTTCCTCAACCATAAAATGGGAATAAGTGTCCTTTCTACCTCACAGATTTATATTGAATATTAAATGTCAAGTGATAATACATAAAAATGAGTTATCAAATGACAATATATGTAAAATGTATATAATGTATGTAAGATAATATAATACATAGTTATATTTAAAAGTAGTAACAGTAACTAACATATATGTATAGATAGATAAGTCTACACACACACACACACACACACACACACACACACACACACACACACACACACGCGCAGAAAAGGTTTTAAGCTTTGCAGAACAGTTAGGTAGTTCAGTGGATATGGTACTGGGCCTGGAGTGAAAAGGACTTCTTGAGTTCAAATTCGACCTCAGACTCTTACTAGTTATATGATTCTAGGCAAGTCAGAAACTGAAAGCCTCAGTTTCTTCATCTATAAAATTATCTGGAGAAAGAAATGGCAAATCTCTCCAGTATCTTTGCAAGAAAACCCCGAATAGGGACAATAAAGTCAGACATCGTTGAAGTGACTGAATATTAAAACTGCAACATATTTGCATGTACTCTCATCTGAGAAAGCAAAATGTCAGTTATTATAAACTGTTAGTGACAGAATGGACTTTAGACTTCATCTAGCCCAATTTTCTTATTTTATAATTGATAAAACTGAGACCCATGATGGAGAAATGTCTTGCCCGAGGCCATAAAGCTAATTAGTAATAGAACCTAAGACTACTCATCCACATTTCATATGCATGTCTATCTGGTTAATTATTTTATTCTATCCATGACTTGTATTTTAATCCATATTAATTTCAATGTGAAATTATTTCTCATTTGAGCAAAAAAAAATATTGGGCTAAGACTTACCAAAATCTGATGAAACGCTTTTCTAAAAATGAAGACCAAGGCCATATGTATATTTATTACTTTATTATAACTGGATTCTGACCGATTATACTTTATTAACAAGAGCATTTATTCAGATAAATGTTCACATTGTTTTTTTAATTCAACCATACAGTATTATTTTGCAAATGTCCTACCTTGCTTCATGATTTGTCTCAGTTTTAATATATGTAATAATAAATAAGCAAACAGATAAGGTCCCTGAACATTAGGAAACTGTAATTCAGAAGGTCTTTGAGTAATTTCTGACAGTCATCTTTGTGGAGACCTTTGGGAAGACTCAATGATATGCAACAGTTTTCTGAGAAACTGATCTAGGTCAACATTCCCTTTCAAAAGTCAAACTTCTGGGAACCACAAATTTCTTTCAATCCTTTTCCTTTCCAAAATACATTGGAATCTGACTATAAGAGTTTATTATAAAGAGGAATTTGGTATAAGGTAAATTGTCTTGGACTCCATCCAAGAGGGTTTAGTTACTGAAAGCACCTCATTATTAGGTGGTCTCACCAATAAGGTGATCCACTGGCATAAACTCTATGGATGTTATAACAAGGTTTCATTGAAGTTAATACAGGAAGTCAAATAACTAATGATTCTATCAAAAGAAATCTTAAGAAACAATTTCTTTTTGTAGATACAGAAAAATCTTAGGTGACAGAGGATCATGTGCCTAGATCCTTTGCCTAAATATCTATTCCTGCCAACAGTATTCTTCCCTAGTTTTCTGACTGCTCTGTTCTCATTTGATCCATATTTTGGGATCTTTTTAAGGATTAATTTTCTAATAATACTTTCCTATAGAGATATACATCTAATCACACAGTAAATTATAGTTAAATGCGATTAGAGGATAAGAAATAAAAAGTAGACATCTATGCAGTTTAAAGTAAACTTTCTGTTTAAAAAAGATATTTAAAGCAGGTATGTGGCTGAATAGGAGTGGAGAACAAAAGTGAGGTAATCAAGTATAAAAAGAAAGTAATCACTGATGGATTAAAATGGGCATATGATTAAATAATTCATGTCTTCATATACTAAACAACTTCAATTTGATGAAATGTCTGCATGTTTTCTCAAAGACTGGATATTTTGAGACTATTTTATTACAGGAAAATTCCATGTAATAACCATGATGTTAGAGAAATCTTATAATAATAATAATAATAATACCTTATGAATTAATGGGCAAGTATAGAATACAATTCTTAGGAAAGGCTTAAAATAAAGCTTCATTCTGATGACAATTAAAAACAAAAAACCTTATGATAACCAAATACATTTAGTAGGAACAAAAGGAAAATAGCAGTCATTTATTTTATCCTAAGAAACTTGGTGTGATGTTTTACCCTAAGATTCTAAAAGATATCTAACTTTTACAATTGTACCTTCCTTCCATGAATGGAGCCCTTTCTCCAATGGATAGCTTTCCAGGTTCTTTGTCTGTATGTTCTAAATACTTTCAGGCCTTGAATAAATTGAAGATCAGATGGTTACTTTACACATAATAAGCATATAGAGTATAAGTTATCTGAAAAACAATTATTTTGTCCTTTATGTCCCTTATGTCCCTCTAAAAAAATCAGCCTGTCTTCTAATAATCATAATCTGCATGCAGTTTACCAAGCAATAAGCTTTTCTCAATAAAAGTTCTTCTCTCTCTTATTATGTTAGGCAGCATTTGCTTTCTTGATGCTATTTAAAAAGCAAAAGAACACCCTTTTCTAGTGTACTTGAGAAATTGCTTTATTTCAATTAGTAAATTTTTCAGTTTTAATCTTTCAGTTCTATAGAAGATGACAAGAAAGATTCTCAGGACCATACAAAAAGGTCTATGTTTACCAGTATAAACTGTATATCCCTGATTATTAATATAACATATATAAAATATTATTATAACACATAATATAATCTATGTGTAAGATAACAAATCTTATTTAAGCATTTGGGGATCTAAAAATTTTACCTGATACTAATAAAATCTAACTCCCTCATCCTCTACCCCCAAAAAAGGGCAATTACCTGAATATAGAAATAGATAAAGGAGCTCCATGGTTTATCAACATTTGGATTATTTTTGTAAATCACATTTCACAAAACCTTTACAACTTGTCAGATTATAGAGCAATGAATAATACACAGGGACCAAGTGTTCATTCATGTCTGTTGCCTTTATTTGGTATACAACACCAAATAACAGGCTGGTTATTAAGGAACAGATGAAGATCTTTAAGCAAAGCCCAGGTGATCAAAGATCTAAATCTATGTTGAAGGGAACTTCACAAGTCATCTTGTCCAAACCACTCATATTACAGAAGAAGGTAAGGTCCAGAAATGATAGTTAACTAGATGAAGATAATTCACAGATAGGTATTATGAAACAGAACTGAGATTTGAATTTAGGAATTGAGACTTTCTAGTGCTCTTTCCCTAAAAAGTCAATTTTACTTCCCATAATATTTATTTTGTTAGATGTTCATGCAAGTCAAATTCTTCTTATTTAAATCATGTTCTAAATGTTCACTTTTTTAAAAAAAATTAAGGCAATGGGATTAAGTGACTTGCCCAAGGTCACACAGCTAGGCAATTATTAAGTGTCTGAGCCCAGATTTAACTCAGGTCCCCTGACTCCAGGGCTGGTGCTCTATTCACTGTGCCACCTAGCTGCCCCTAAATGTTCATTTTTAAAAGAAACTAAGTAATTATTTGAAAGTTGAAAATCCTTTAGAATGAGAAATCATCTATGACTAGTTCAGCAGTTTTGAAAGTCCATATAATTCATATATTGAATTTTATACCAGTGAGGGTACATAATCAGTAGTAAGGCCTCTGGGAATAAGAACCTATGAATAATGATTACATTTTTATAAATATGCTAACAAATGCTCTCATTGTGATTTCCATGCAGCAAAGAAGAGTATTGAACTCAGTCAAAAGGCTTGGGTTATCATCTCAGCTCAGCTAGGAGCTGACCCTGGATCACATCCTTGGACATTTCTTTCTTCCTCTGCATAAGTAAGGAATTGATTTCAAATGACTTTCAAAGTTTCTTCTTTAATTTCTGTGACTTGATGATCATTATAAGGCATTATTACAAAGCAAGGTGATTGCTTTTCAGTAAGGGCACCTACAATACACTTCCAAAAGAATGACATCCCAGCTAAAGGAGTCATCTGAGGAGCAGTACAGATACTTGTTCTCAGGAAGTCTTTGACACTCCAGAACTAGTCAGAACTTCTCTCTTAGAATTGCCTTAATAACCTATGGGCACACATATCTGAATATTCTCTCTGATAGCAAATTTTCATTAGGGAGAAGGGGAGGAATAGCTTGAAATCATGCAATTGTCTGTTAACAGAGACCACTGATTGAATTAAGTATTATTGCTTGGGGTCAAGAATGAGCATTGCTTATAATGTAATGGAATTGATTTTGTATGTCTCATAAACCAGCTCTAGGGCAATCCAAAAGAGGAGATCCAAGCAAATTTTGAGCAAAAGTAGATTAATGGGATAAGGGATCTAAGGGTTTATTCTGAGTGGAAGAGGACTAATGTGGATTAAAAGTTGAGTGTATTTGTTTTTTCAGAAGAATATGTCAAAATCCAATTCAAATTGACTGCTACTACAATATCAATAAAATATGGATTTTTTTGTACCCTGTAAGCATTTAATATCTGTTGAATTGAATGTGACAGAAAAATCCATAAAGATAACTGAATTCAAATTTCTCATTTTACAAATGTGGAACCAGGTTCAAAGAGAAGTGATTTGTGCCTTAAAATTTTTCAAAGCTTATCATACATCAGCTTATAAGTAGAGTGGAAAAGTTACAAGGTTTTGACTTAGTAGACCTCTGTTCAAATCTCTTTTCTGCCATTTGCATCCTATATGACTAGGGCAAGTCATTTAACTCCTCTGGATCTCAGTTCCTCATCTATAAAATGATAAGATTAGATTAGATCTGAGGATCCTTCCAGTTCTAAAAATCTATGATCCTATGATTATAAAAATTACTTTTTCAATCTATTGCTTTCAGTCAATTGCCAATGAAAAATATAAGGACAAGAGAGGGTATCAAGAAGAATTATTTTGGGAATCTAAAATCTTTAATTGATGAACAATAAAACTAAATCTCTTTGAACTGTGTATAAAGTTATATGTAACTTCATATTACTTGATAAGAAATCTATTGGTTTCCTGCTCTGTAAGACATCAGGAAACACAAACATGATTTCAAAGGCACTTTCAATTTCAATGTCAAGAAAGAGTGTTATAATATAATGTGATAGGGAAAAAAACCAGTGGATTTGAAACCAAAAGAACCAGGTCTGAATTCCAGCTCTGATAAATAATACTTGTGTGGTCTTGGGTGATCAATTAAGGTCACTAGTCCTCAGTTCCTTAACTTTAAAATAAGGGGGGGACTGGACAAGATGATTTTTATGGTCCTGACATAATCTAAATCCTATGATTGGCATCTATCCAATGAAAGAATTGTTTCTATAAAACTGTTGGTTTGAAGAGTGATGATAGCAAAACATTTTCCAATAACTATTTTTGATGAGGATTTTAAAAAAGGTCATTCACAGACCTTTTTGAACTGTACTTTTGGATTACAGTGGGAAGCAATAAATAATAGATCTGGCCACAAGGGGGCATATTTCAATGGTAATCTTATCTTTTAGGCTCATTTTTAAGCCCACCTGAACATGTTAGGATTGAAAATTAAGAGATCATTTGACTCTGAGACTTTACAAAAGGGTGTTTACAAATTCTACTGATTTCAACTTACCATGAAAAAAGAGTAAGATAAATTTTAATTAAAAATATATGTAGAATCTTGACTGCTATTTTTAATTTAACACAAACTGGCAAAAGAATTTGATATGCACTTTAAAGAGAGAAGGAACTTTTCAAGGGAATACTAGACTACTAATGCATGATGAGTGGCAAAACTAATAAGTGAATCAGGACTGACATCGATGAAAAAGGTGCTTTCTGAACTTTACCTGTAAACATGAAATAAGAGGAGGGAGATGATAAAATTTCAGTAAAACTGGAAGCAGCCTAAGAAAGCCCATATATTCCTTTATCATGTGAAATATGGAATTTGTTTTGATAAAAAATAATTTCTGGAAGAAACTGTTTTGTGTGTATCACCTCAAAAACAAACTGGAGAAAAGTATAACATGCATTTTCAAATAGAAATTAAGAGTTTATAAAATTAGTTTGAAAGTGAGGCTACTGTTTTTTGGAAGTACCTATATCATTTATCAGAGATAATCATTTAAAGTGAAGTTTGGTCTAGAAATTTTAACCATTATGATGGTCATGTGATAATGTTCATGTGCTGTTACCTATGTTATCCATTTCCTTAGTTCTTTCCAGCTCCTGTTCATGTACATTATCTATCTTTACATTATTACTGATGTCATCAACTTGATGTTCTTCATTTGGCACGATTGTATTCCACTTCATGTCTGTGAGATCTGAATCCATTCCTTTGGTACTACCAATTTCCAAAGGATTTTCTGCTATAGGGTAATTTAAAATCTCAGTCCTTTGATTTATTCCACCAATTTCAAGTACTTCTTCATTTTCCTCTGCATCTGATTTCGTATCATCATAAAGTTCTGGTGTGAAATAGACAGATTCATCTTCTATTGGTTCATTATCTGTGTTTACATTGGAAAATTCAGCTTCTCCACAGACATGACTCAGATTAATATCTCGATCTAGGGTTTCTTCATGATAGAGTAGCTGTTCAGCAGAATCTTTTTTACTAACAGCATTAGTCCTTTTTATAGATGAAGTAATGGTTTCTGATTGTAAGCCTGGGCCAAATACTGTGTTTCCTGACAGGAGTGATGACTGGTCTCTATTAGTGGGAGAAAGACCAGTTATTCTTTCTCTCTTTTCCTTTTTGGGAGGGAAAGTACTGAAGTCATGGTTCTCTGAAAATCTGTGCCCAGGTGTAGAAGTCAATAACTTAGGGCTAAAATATTTCTTCACAGAGTTAAATTTGGGGTAGTTATTCCTTTCTGTTTGTTTACTGAAGGTTGGACTTGAGGATCTTGATATTAAAAAATTTTCCCTCTTCGTCTTCTGGGGAGACTCTTCCAATA
The DNA here is from genome assembly GCF_037893015.1 of Macrotis lagotis. Lineage (NCBI taxonomy): Eukaryota > Metazoa > Chordata > Mammalia > Peramelemorphia > Peramelidae > Macrotis > Macrotis lagotis. The sequence continues at coordinate 171,006,905 of NC_133659.1, forward strand.
ATAATGAATCATCTGTGAATGTTAAGAAAGAAAGATCATTTTAATTTCTTCCCTTTACTTAAACTTACCATTACTATTATCAAGATGACATATTTTGGGTAATTAAAAGGTACATAATAAATGGAGAATCAAAGGCAGATTCATTAAAGAACAGCTATTAGAGGTCCAGAGAAAGGAAATGACCTATTAAATTTCACAGTTTATCACTAAAGAATCAGGGCTATCTCCTGACTAGCAATCTTTTGTTTTATCTTTAGAATAGAAATAAAGCATATGAAATAAATATTCTAATTTACTGACATTAGTTAGTAGGCTATATTAACAACAATAAAGACAATACAAATAACTATAATACAAGGCAGAATTTGGGATGTCCAAAGTAAAGGTAAATAGAATCATAAAATTTAAGCTGGAAAGCACCTTAAAGGTGTTGTAGCACAACTTTTTTACTTTCCAGATGAGGCAACAGAGGTCAAGAGATTAAGTGACTTTTCCAAGGTCATATGGAAAATAAGTGATAAAGCTGAGATTTAAACTCAGGTCCTATGACTACAGGTTCTATGTTTTTCCCATTCTATGTTCATCACATAAAGTAGCAGGAGAAATTTGAAGAAGGAAAGATTAGGGAAGGCTTCAAGGAGGAGGAAAAATCCTGAAGAGAGATGCTTCAAAAGGTAAATATGGTGGGGAATGGAGAGGGGAAGCTCTTCTACTGTTTGCTAGGGTAGAAGACAGAAAGACAGAAGACAGGTGAATGAACAGTATAGTTGGCTGAAATACAGAAAACATGAAGGCAAGTGGTATAAATTTAATCTGGAAAAGAGGGTTGTAGGAGGCTTTGATGTTGGGAAAAGTTGATATGTTTTATTTGGGAGGTGATAAGTAGCTTCTGAAGTTTCTTAAAAGAGTTATGTGATCAAAATATAATGGGAAGATTACTTAGGTAAGGCAGTGAAGGATGGTTAGGAGACTAGTTAATAGGCTATAATTATAGTCCAGGTAGGGGCTAATGAGGACCCAAAATGGAGTAGTTGTAATAGCAATGGAAAGGAAGGACAGAAGGGAAGGACTGGACAATATCAGTTAAGAATCATGCTACAGAAAACAATTTCAATGATAAGTCCCATTATTTTTCTAACTTACTGGCTTTAAGGTACTACTTTTGTAACTGGAACAAATTATGTTCAGAAATCATGCATCCTGACACAAATGTTCTATTAGAAACCAGGAGGGATGGGAGTTCAGGTAAGTCAGGAGGGATTTGCATGAACTGATGTAGAGTGAGATGAGCAGAACCAGAAAAACACTGTACACCCTAACAGCAACATGGGGGTGATGATCAACCTTGATGGACTTGCCCACTCCATCAGTGCAACAATCAGGGACAATTTGGGGCTGTCTGCAATGGAGAATACCATCTGTATCCAGAAAAAGAACCGTGGAGTTTGAACAAAGACCAAGGACTTACCTTTAATTTAGAAAAAAAAAAATCTTATTGTCTGATCTTGCTATCTCTTATACTTTATGTTCCTTCCTTAAGGATATGATTTCTCTTTCATCACATTCAATTTGAATCAATGTATACCATGGAAACAATGTAAAGACTGACAAATTGCCTTCTGGGGGGGGGATTAAGATCAGGGGAAAAATTGTAAAACTCAAAATAAATAAAATCTTTATAAAACAAAAAGAAAAGAAATCACGCATCATGGAATTTTAGAATTAGTAGGGATCTCAGGGCTAGATAGGCTAACCCCTTCCTAGAAATGAATCTTCTCCACCTCCCACTCCTCCAGATCATACCCAACAAGCAGTCATTCAGTCTTTCTCTGATGACCTCTAATGAAGTAGGCATTCCACTTTTGTACAATTGTAATTGCTAGGAAGTTTTTCTCTGATATCAAGCCTAAATTTGTTTCTTTGTAACCTCTACCTATTGAGCATGGTTCTGAATTCTGGGATAAAATGGTATAAGTCTAATCCCTTTTCCACATGAGAGCCCTTCAGATACTTGAAAATAGCTCTCAAGTTCTGTATGAGTCTTCTCTCTCCAGGCTAAGCATCTCTAGCAACTTCAATTGATTCTCAAATAAGGGCACTTATGGTCCTTTACCTCCTGGTCATCCTCCTCTAGACACTGTAGTTTACCTAATATTCTATCTAAATAGAAGTGAACTGAACTGAAAATAATCTTCAGTTATGTCTAACAAGGGCAGGAGAAAATGAAATGATCGTCTCTTTATTCCTAGAAACTATGAAGTCCTAGATCACATTTGGTTTTTGGTTATCATTTTACACTAATGATTCAAAACAAACTTGGAGTTCACTAAAATCCTTATATCATCTTTAGATAAGCTCTTATCTAATCAATCCCCCTCTTATTAAGATGAAATAGATGTTTCTCTTTAAAATAAGCAATGTCCCACTGTACAGAAAGACTACTGGACTAGAGGTCAGAAGACTTGGTTTGACACCTGACTATCAAGTATCAGTTGTGTGACTTAAGGCAAATCTCTTAATCTTTCTGGGCCTTAGTTTCTTGATTTGCAAAATGAAAAGTGTTGGACTTGGTGACCTCCAAGCTCCAGTGCTCTGCTTCCATGACACATACTTTTATTCTTGACTGTGATAATATTACCCAGGTGACTTTGTAGTTTGAGCTCCACAGTCTTCATTGCAGGAGTCTGAAGTTCCTGGACAAAAGGTTTCCTTTCATCTTCTCGAAGAACATTTGGTGAAAGGTGAATTGTTGATTCTAATAAAGATGTTAAGATCTCATCCTTAAAACAGGCTACTTCTTGGACAGACTCCTTACTATTTGAGGATGACACATCAATGACTTTTTGATGCTGTTTAGAAAATGCAGCCAAGGATTCCAGTGCACTCTCAAAGGTTGCATGGTGCTTAATCTGTTGACGAACCCATTTGGAAAGTCCTGGGGGAAAAAAAGCAAAACCAGGCAGGATAACCATGTTAAAACATCAAATTGTTTAAATGCCTTCATCATACTTTGAGAAGAAATATAAAATGAACTCTTCAATCAATCCTTTTAAAATAGCATGTTTTGCTTTATAAGAATTCAGAATGTTTTATTTAAGGAAAGACAGATTATTACACAAATAAAAGCTGTCTCTTTTATGTGGAGAAACTAGGGGAGAAAAGAAGGAGAAAGAAGATCAATGATGTCTCCAATCAAGTAACTAAACTTAATTATTTTAATAATTGTTGTTCATGATAACTAACATCTATAATATTTGCAAATAATATTTGCAAAACACTTTATGTTATTTCATTTTATCCTCATAAAAAACACCCAAAAAAGCTAAGTGTATTATGGTCTCCATTGTATATGAAGACTGAGACTGGAAGAAGTTGTGAACTGTCCAGAATCAAACAGCTACTAAGTGGCTGAAACAGGATTTTAACTCAGTACTTGCAATCTTCAAGTCCAACATAATATCCATTGCAGCACCTATATTATTCACAGAGATTAAATAAAGATTCCATATTTTCATTAGTTTTATCACTAATTTTCTCCCAAATACAACTTTCTATTTCTGCAGGAGTGTCAAAATTTTATATCAAAAATTTATCTGAGGAGAAGTGATTTAGCCAGTGCTATTATCCAAATCCCTTCAATAAACCTGAATGTAGATAGTCACAAGAGAGGTTTAACAAGATGATACATCATGATACATCATACCGAATTCGATACTGGGATATGTAAAAAAGACAGCAATGCTGCTTTTGAAAGTCACTATGATATTCCAGGGGAAGATTAAATTAAACCAATATTACTGAAAGATGGTCTAGCTTTAAGTCATTCCATTTTCTTTTGGCTTCAAATTTTTCTTCAACTTTTTTGCAGTAACTTTTTTTTTAATCAATGCTTAATGTGCTGTGAAAATTGAATTTAAACATCAATTAGCCAACAAACAGAATTTGCTTCAAGGAAGTCAGATGGCTCAGGGGATAGAGTTCTGACCCTGGAGTCAGAAAGATCAGAGTTCAAAATGGTCTCAGAATACAAGCTGGGTGAACCTGGGCTAGTCACTTAACCTTTGTGCCTCAATCTCCTCAATTGTAAAATGGAGTTAACAATTGGACCCACCTTTGCAGGACTGCTGTGAAGAAGAAATGAAATAGTAAAAGTTGGCATTTAGTTGTCCAGTTATATCTGACTTTATGTCACTCTATGGACTTCTGTCCATGAGGCTATCTTGACAAAGATATTGGAGTGATTAGCCATCTCCTTCTCCAATGTGTCCCCATTTTTACAGATGAGGAACTGAGGCATAGGGGGGTTAAATGACTTGCTCAGTCATAGCCAATAATAAGTGCCTGAGGCTGCATTTGAACTCAGATTTTCTTGATTTCAAATCCAGTGCTCCATTCACTGTACCATCTGGTTCACCTAGCATGTAGTATATAAATACTAGCTATTAATATTATTATTATTGTTATTGTTATTGTTATTCTTATCACTGGATTGCTATTCCTGAGACAGGAAAAGAAAACAAAGATGGTATGATATAGTAGAAAAGTAAATCTCTGGTTCTGCCTGTGTTACCTTGAGTAAATAATAACCTTTTAGTACCAGTTTCCTCAGAGTTAAAAGGCAGTGGGATTGAGGAAGCCACCTCTCAGATCTTGACAGCTCTTAATCTGTGCATGTATGACCCTCTGTATATCTAACAATTTTTCAACAGGCGTTCTGTGTCTGAGAAAGGTTAAAAAAAAAAACCTCTCAGAGATAACATAAAATGTTGCAATTCAATTTTCTTTATGATAAATCCAAGCCAAATGCTAAAAATTTAAGCTGATCTTATATTTTAAATAAAGAAATTTGAGAGGCTAGATAGAGTTTTCTCTATCCTTTATGTTTTTATTTATAGAAAGAACTTCTCTGTGGAGAAATCTTAAATGCTACTAACTTAAATGTATTTGAATATTACAGTTGATTTTTCAATTCTAGCTTTCTGTAGGCAAGCTGATCTTCTGCTTTGTATAAAGCTCTAGTTTACTATTACAAATATGAAAGAATCTGAGCTCCACCTGCTGACGAGATACTGGCATTTAATAGCTATTTATCTGCCTTTAGTTATTTATTCCTTAGTCTGAAATTTAAAATAATTGCTTTTTAAACCATCATAGGCAATAATCTAATAAAAAATAAATTCAACTTTAATACTGATAGTTAATTTTTGTGCCAATCTGCGTGTTAATTAAAAAATACTGTGATTAAATTGTTTTTAGACCTGTAAGCCTGTACAATCATACTGAAAAGCAATTATAATTATGCGTTACAAAAAAGTGCTTTGAATGTTCTTTGACTCAGACATTCCACATCTAGGCAGGAACCTCCAAGGAGATGAAACAAAAATAAAAGCCTCATATTTGTCACACTATTCATTGTAGCACAGTTCTGGTAAAGAAGAACTGGAAATAATGTACTCTTCACTGAGAGGGACTGACCAAATTGAATATAATGAATTATTTCTTTACTATGAGAAGAAATAAATATGTAGAATTCAGAGAAAGATGTTAAGACTTATTTGAGTTGAATAATAAGCAAAATCAAGAAAATATAACTATGACAATGAAAGCAGAAAGACTAATAAAATTAAATTGAAAACTGTGCAATTGAGAAAAGGCACCTCAATTTCTTTCCTGCAGAGGTGGAGGACTGAACTACGGGTGTGGAATGCCCTGCATATACTGTCCGCTGAGGACAATTTGTTAGTTGATTTTGTTAAAATGCCCTTTCCCCTTTTTCTTTTTCTACTATTTGTTACAAGGATAGGAGGAGTTATGCTTGCAATTATATAGGGAAAAGATTGTATTTGGAAAGGGCTACATATGAAAATGAATGATCTGAAAATAAGCAACAAATTTTTTTTTTTTAAAACATGCTCTGATTGATGTTACGTGGTGTAGTGTATAGCACATTGGGCCTGGAGGAAGATTCATCTTTATGAATTCAGATTCTAGCCTCAGACTAGCTTACTAACTGTATGACTCTTGACAAGTCACCTAATTCTGTTTGCCTCAGTTTCATCATCTGTAAAATGAGTTGGAGAAGGGAATAAAAAATCACTCCAGTATCTCTGCCAAGGAAATCTCATGAAGACATGACTGAAAAATGTTTGAACAATATGACTGATGTGGAGCAGCTAGGTGGTGCAGATCTGGGATCAGAAAAATCTGAGTTCAAATCTGACAGTAGACACTTACGAGTTGTATGACCCTGGGCATCATTTCATAATGTTTGTCTCAGTTTCCTTGTATGTAAAATGAGCTGAAAAAGGAAATAGCAAAATACTCTAATATCTTTGCCAAGAAAACCCCTTGGGGTGATGTAGAGTTGGTCATGATTGAACGACTAAATAACAACAATGACTGATGTGGAAAAAGAAAAGTCTACTTAAGTCTACTCTTACAATTACAAATATGAAATAAGCTGAAAACTATGTGTCTTGATGATATAGAATAAGTCTGAACTAAAATTTTAAGTTTTAAGGGTAATAAAAAGCACCAAGTATTTCTCTCATTTCTTGAACTCAATTTGTATTTTTTAAGCATTAAGTTGAATGAGACTGTGTGGGTGATATATTGGAAAGATGAATTTAATAACCTGAACTAAAGTAAAAACACGAGTTATCTACATTCTCTATGGCACAACTTGATTCTTTTTTTTCGGGGGGGGGGGTGAGGGAGGAGAGACAACTGAGGATAAGTGATTTGCCTAAGATCATATAGCTAGTAAATGTATAAGGCCACATTTGAACTCAGCTTCTTCTGACTTCAGGTCTGGTGTTCTACCCTCTGAAGTACCCTAGTTGCCCCTGTGTCAAAAAAAAAAACAAAACCCTTGTCTTCCATTAAACTCTACTCTACCTCCTGAACATATATGATGCCTTTTTTCTTTTTAAAGTACAGTTATACCTCACTTAAAAAAAGGCCACCTTCTCAGCAACTTTATTATTACTCAGAAGGCACTATAAATCACAGAAAGGAGCAGATAAAATATATCACAACTTGTGCCCATGAACTTTATCCATAGGCTCCTCAGATCATCACTTGTTTTATACATAATTTTAATGGATCCTTTTATCTCATAAGCAGATTAGGCAAATTAGAAGAAGAAGGTGAAAGAAGTGGGTACTTTACCAACAGAAAGAAGTGATAGCTAACAGTTTGACACATTAAGAACTAAAAGAAATCATAGCAGCCTGGGCTCATTTAGTGTAGAGATCATAATTTGCCCAACACTTCTCCCTAACCTCAGAGGGCCTCTGATGTACTGGAAAAACATAATAACTAATGTTTACAATTGTGTTGGAGCTGTGCTTGTTTTGTCAGGGCCCCAAGTGTAAGACATTGGGGGCTATGGCAGGGGAGGGGTTCTGAAGTATCTACTTTCATTCAATCTAAATCTCTTCCCCAACTTCTTCCTTTCTCCTCTTCCATGTCACTCCCCTTCCGGTTTGGAATCCCTGCCTATCAATGACCTTTATCTAGGGCAATGGCTTTTGGCTGGTAACTCAGGGGGTTATCCAATAGGGTTTTTTTAAACTTTCTGATTTATAAAAGTCCAAGGGAAGAATTGTTTCAGAGGTCATTTCTGAGCTTCAACTATTAAAGTGAAATTTCTTCCTGGGATCTTGACCTAGTGACTTTGCAGACTGAGAATAGCATTTCTATAGCCTTTTGAATTAGAAGGTGCATACTTTTAATTTTTGTGATTACTAAAATTTTTTGGTTGCATTTTATGGTCCAATTGCACCTCACTGCATTTTATCCTCTGAGTCTAAATTTGCTGAAGTGGCCTAGATTAGTCCTGAATCATAATAATAATCATGATCCTGAGTCATTAAAAAAAGGTTAAATTATATTTAGTATACCATGTTTAAGAAAGCTATTTGAGAAACATTTCCATAAAAATATTTAAAATGGAAGATATTTTGTAACTTAAAGATGCAAGCTTCAGTTATAGGGAAGACTTACCTATCTGGGACCTATCAATCCCCTATGAATTTATCATATCGGAAATCCTGAAAAGCTACAGAGAGATGATCTGATTTAAGTGGTGTTGAAAAGAAGTTAAAAGTTTCCTCACAAAGATGTTTTCAAAAATAGATGATGTTTAAAAGACTAGACTTTCTTTTATTTCATGAAAAACAAATTTCCATATTTTCCATGTTGCAAAAAAAACCAAAAACACAAAAACCAAAAATAAACAAGAAAAAAGCAAGAAACATAATGAAAGTGAAAAAAGCATGCTTCAATCTGTACTCAGGGTTCATCAGTTCTCTCTCTGGAGGTGGATAAAGGTTTTCATCAGCATCTTTTGGTATTATCTTCATCAGATAAACTAAGTCTTTCACAGTTGATTATTGTTATAAGATTGCCATTACTGTGTAAAATGGTTCTGCCCATTAACTTTTTTTTTTAAGTTTTTGTAAGGCAATGGGGTTAAGTGGCTTGCCTAAGGCCACATGGCTAGGTAATTATTAAGTGTCTGAGGTCGGATTTTAATTCAGGTACTCCTGACTCCAGGGCCGGTGCTCTATCCACTGTACCACCTAACTGCCCCCTGCCCATTCACTTTGCATTAGTTCATATAAATCTTCCCAGGTTTTTTCTGAAACCATCCTGAAACCATTTCTTATAACATAAATGCTTTCCCTTTTCTTTGTTCTCTTTGGGATACAGATCTAGCATTGTTGGATTAAAGACTATACAAAGTTTTATAGCTCTTTGAGCATAGTTCTGCAGAACTTGTTTTTCAGAATGACTGAAATGGTTCACTACTCCACCAACAATGTGTTAGTAGTACCCCTATTTTTTCACAATCCTCTGGTATTTATCATTTTCCTTTTCTGTCATGTTAGTCAATCAGATAAGTGTGAAGTGCTGTCTCAGAATGGTTTTAATTTGCATTTCTCTAATCAAAAGTGATTTAGAGAACTTTTTTCATATAACTATTGATAGTTTGAACTTCTTCTTCTGAAAACGCCCCATGCATATCCTTTGATCAGTTATCATTTGGGGAGTGGCTCTTATTTTTATAAATTTGGCTCAGTTTCATACATTTTTGAGAAATGAGACCTTTCTAAGAGAAGTTTGCTGTATATTCCCCCCTCCTCCAGTTTCTTACTTTCCTTCTAATTTTGATGGCTTTCATTTTGGTTGTGCAAACCCTTTTTGGTTTCAAATAATTAAAATTTTCTGTTTTCCTTCCTGAGGTCCTATTTTTTTTTTGGACATTATGAAAATGCTAGGGCAAAATTTTATGTGCTCCTCTAAATTATGATATGAATCTAAAGACTGGATTTTCAAACAAAATATATAACATTTTTATATTTGATATGTGAGTTCCAACCTCAAGAAATATTTCTTTAAACAGACACCATTAAATAATAAAGATTATTATTAATTCCATTATACTGTCAACTAAGCATCTTACCAGATATATATCGATCTGGGTTGCTCCTGAAGCGATCATCAACTAAAATAAGAGCTCCCCAATCATTTTTGTGCCGAATACACCTAAGGGTAGAAAATATTTGAAGTAAATTAAATGATGAAAGTAAATTAAAATTTTGATTGGATAGCTAGAAGCATGAGGATGATCCAAATATGTCAATTACACAGCCCTATAATGGAAACTGGCTTTTAGAAGATGGATGTAAAAGTTACATACATAGTTTAACTAGATGTACCTTATTTTAAAAACCCTTACATTCTGCCAATTCCTGATATCACTACTAATTGAAATAGTTTCTTTGCATATAACAAAAGAAAAATTATTGGAAATTTTTTTCCTGCAAAACTACTTTTCTCAACTCCACAGTTTTAAAACAATCTACATTTTTTTTTTTAGGATTTTGCAAGGCAAATGGGGTTAAGTGGCTTGCCCAAGGCCACACAACTAGATAATTATTAAGTGTCTGAGCCTGGATTTGAACTCAGGTACTCCTGACTCCAAGGCCGGTGCTTTATCCACTGCGCCACCTAGCCACCCCTACATATTTCTTTAGATAATATCTATGCTTAAATGACGTCTAGCTTGTCTATTTGTGGTTCAAAGATCCCACAGAGGGATATAAGATTATGTATTCCTATATCTAGACCTGGATGAACCTGTAGAGACCCCAATTTTAACTCCCAAATTTTACAGAAGAGCAAACAGGTCCAAGTAGACCAAGATGTTCAGTCAGAATGCTGTGAAAAAAAAATCTAAAATCTTGATTTACCTAGCCAGAAGGTGATTGACTTATGAGGATCATATAGTGGGATGGAGGTCTTCAAAAAGTTGAATCCCTGCTTATTGGGGATGTGATAGAAAAGATTCCTATTTAGGTAAAGATTGAAGTTAATCATCTCTGCGATTCAATCACAAGGTAATGAGAATAACTAGGCTTGTTTACTTTTAATATTTTAATGTTCTGTTTATTCTATATGTTCCTGGTTTTTCCTTCAATTAAAATAATTTGTACAGAATATAAAATGTAAATAATTTTAACAATTTCTAAATATTATAGCACTCAAATTAGTTTTATTTAAACCTTTAATAGAAAAATAAAGTTTAGAATAATTTTATGTTCAGTGCAATTCTGACTGGACAGAATATTCCAGGAAAAGAATAATCTAAAGGAATTTTATGATTAAGTTTTGGTTAATCCTTTAAGCACTATAAATATTTTTTTTAATTTCAACCCTTCTTAAAAGATGATGATAAAATATACTAATATATTTTGCTGCCTTAAAAAGTATTTTGCACTGAACATTAATTGATCTTTCTTTTCTGATCATTTGGCATTTTATGGAACATAAATTCTCAAGATTTTGTTTTTGGACGTCAATTCTCAATATGTAGCTCTGATACTACACATATAGATGGTGTTGAAGACTGGGTTACATCTGAACTGATCCTACTATATATTTCAGATGATATTTTTTATACATGTTTATTTTTATTGTATTTTTGCTATATATTTTTTAAAAAGCTTTATCCTTTTGAGTGTAATTTCTTTAAAGTGTGTAACTGACCAACTTTGTAGACCATACAATATTGTTACTTCTATATAAAATTATTGAATCAAAGGATTTCTTCCATCTACTCTAAGATTATCATAGTTATTTTTCTTTTCTCCTTAATACTTATTCCCCTCTTGTGGCTTTTCTATACAGCCCTACATCTTCCTTCTCTATCAGTTACTTTTCTTCTCCCCTCCATAGTCATCTCCTGTAATCTGGTACTTTCAGGATCTACCTTTTATGATTTCTTGTTTGATCTGACCAATCATTGAAAATTCCTACAGTTTCATTGTATGTTTTTTGAACTTACCCTTTAAATGCTACATGTGAACAGACTTCTATTACTGTCAGAGAAATACAGACTCCAAGTCATTCAGAGTCTTAACCTTGGTGTGATGCTTACTCCTTACTTACTCTACATAACTAATTTAGTGCAAAGTCTTATTGTTTCTGCCTTATTTCAAAAATTACCCCTTTTCTCTATTCATTTAGCTACCACCTTCATGCCAGACTTCATCACCTTACCCTTGGACTATTCAGCACCTAGTCTAATGACTGGTCTCTTCCTCAAATCTTTCCCCACCCTAAGTCATTCTCTATTTAACAAGGCAAGGTGATTTTCCTAGAACACACATTTAACCTTGACACCTCCCCTTTTCTCTGACTCAAATTCCAGTGAGTCCCAAAATTAAACAGAAAATGTTCTATTTAAAACACTTCACAAATTATTCCTTCCTACCTTTCCAGTCTTACACTTTACTTTTTTTCCATATAATCTTATGATCCAATGACAATAGTCTTGTTGCTATTCTTCTCCTACAATTTTCCATCTCCCATTTTCACCAGCTATCCCCTCTACTTTGAATTCTTTGCAGCCTCATCTCTGTTTCCTGGTTTCCTTCAAAACTGCTCCAATGCTTCCTTCTCTCTCTCACCACCACTTTCACCAGAACCTTCCCTGCTGAATTTAGCTTTCATTTACATTGTATGCACTGTGTATGTTTTGTATGTTGTTCCTCTCATTAGAATGTAAGGTCCTTGAGGACAGAGACTATGATTTTGTTTTTCCTTTGTATCCCCAGAGCTGAATACAGGGACTAGTACATATGAAGTGCTTAATGAATATTTAATGTGTGAATGACTGGTTTTGCCCAGTGTCAGCTTTCTGAAACTTTTACCATACAAAATATCTATTAAATGGGTTCTGAGATATTTTTTATAGAATCCATATATTGTAGGTATGCAGTAATGACGAGTCCTCAAAATAATCTTAATGAAAGATAGTTCATCATTATATACCTTACATTTCATGACCCCACTTACCTGCCAAGTGCCTGGTTCAGGGCCCTATAAGCTTGAATTTCGTACCACTGGCGGCCAGGTAAAAGACCTCTTAGTTTTGAATGTTGGTCATTGTATTTTCTCTTTAATTCAACCTAAAGGTAGGATGGTAACATATAATTAATTTGTAAAAAGAAAAAGACTAAAAGGGGTAAATAAACCAGTTAGACTTTAAATTATCAAGGTGTTTTTGTGGGCATGTATCTCATAATTTGGATCTAACTATCCATCCATTACTTATAAATATCAATCAGGAAAGAGTAATATATTAAAACACTGTACTATATTTCCAGGACTCTAAAGTTGTCCTTTTCATCTGTCTTTAAAAAAAGGTATCAGGAACAGCTAGGTGGAGCAGTAGCTAGAGCACCAGACCTGGAGTCAGGAGGACCTGACTTCAAATCTGACCTCAGACACTTAGTGATTACCTAGTTGTGTGACCTCGGGCAAGTCACTTAACCCCATTGCCCTACCAAAAAAAAAAAAAGTGAACTTAACAAATTCCTTGCTATAAATACACCATTCAAAGGAATTATTTTGGTTTTACATAACATATTTTACCTCTAAAGAGATTATATGTTCAAAAACAACAGCTTACTCTTTTTGGTATTATCACAGACATGTTACATGAGTACATAACTCAGCTTTTATTGGACTGTATTCTAATTGTGAAATTGTGACTGGCAGTACTTCTTTTAAAAAATTTTTCTGGAAGTACTTTTAAAATCAATAAATCACCTTTCTTTCAGAACTCCAATATCAGCAAATAAAAGGGGACCTTAAATAAGCACAAAGCATTTCTATTTTGAGAATGTTATCTCTAATTATTCTCTCAGTTGTATATAAAAGCAGTGACATAACTATGCTTTCTGGACCCTAGAGAGTTTTTCCCTTAATTATAAATAAGAATAATATGTAGGTTTCTCTTTTCAAATTTATTAAACTTTCAATTACAATGTAGTGGTAGGAGTAACATTAGACTTTATGACCACCTGGAAATTTACCATCCATACCCTAAGTTTCCTTCAAAGGCAAATAGAACTGTCTAAATAGCAGTTTATTGACATAATTTCACTGTCATTTAAACCCAACACATAAGTAATCATAACTCAAAACTTGATGGATTCCCCAACCCTTCAGTCTGGATGCTCCCTTGTAAGGAACTGGGCTAAGAGGAAGTGAAAGGGAACTTGGTACAAAGGAACCTACTGTGTATTATTGCTGAATATTCTTTCCATGCTATTGAGTAAACTTCCTTCATTAAATATTATATGGATTATAAATATCTCATCCCATTAAAATCCCTAGCTAGAATAACTAGACTGCCCTGAGTCAGGCTTGGATACAAACACTTGACACAACTAGAATGACCTCATGATGGAAGTGGGGAAAGTGATGTAAAAGCCTCAGGAGAGTCCAGCCCTCAAGATCAAGCCAGAAGAGATAAACTGTTCATTTTTAAGGGCTTATTGGCCCCCCCAACAGAAGATTATGCAAATGAAAATTAAACTCAATGATTAGACTCTTAGAACTCCAAGAAAACAGGGACTTGATTTTTTGCAAGGCAAAAGATATTATAAAACTTTGTCTTTCAATTTTTAATGCCTACAGAAGATGGGCTTCCTAAACTTGCTCTTCAAGCTGCCCTGACCTTCAACAAGACCAACAAGATGCCAATTATAAGCCTCCATAACAAATATCTGCTTCGTCTGTAAACATTGTGGGGTCACTGTGGCACCCAGGCAGACTGAACCCAGATGAAAAATCAACCACATTTAAGAGAGATGTGTTTTTCCACACTAGAATAACAAGGCAATCTAATAAGAAAAAGGCAAAGAATGAAACTGCAATAAATCATTGGTAATATATACACTGAATGCTTTGAGGGAAGGAGAAGTGATTTAAACAAAGACACTATGAAATTCAAGTAGAACTGATTTCACTACTGGGAGGAAAAGCAATACCTGGTCAGATCATGTGGCATACTATGTTTTTGAAATGGTTATAGGTGTCATCTAAATATTGTATAGCACTCGAACAACTTCAATTTTCAATTCAACAAGCACTTATTAAGCACTTAGTATGTACTAAATACTGTATTCCTTCTCAAGTGTATGACTCTCAGCTATCAGAATAACTGGTGATAGAGGGTTTTGTGGACCATGAAACATACAAAGCCATAGTCATAAAGAAATGAAGAATCGTGGCATATCCACCTGACTCACACAGACCAGTTCATTTAAACTGATGAAAAATTCTATATACAATAAGAAACCTCCTCAATACAGTATTGACTTAACTGTTCATAGTAAGTCATAATTTACAATAAGTTACAGTAAGTCACAATCTATGAGCCTATGTTGGGTCTGCAGGAGTGATCATTTAATTCAGGGCTACATGGCAAATTTGGAAAGCTGTCAAATGTAAAATTTAAATTACAAACTGAAATAATTTTATGAAATAAATTCATTCACTTTTTACTTGTGATCCAAGGGAACTCTAAGGGAAAGTTACAGAACAGATTAACTACTTTCATTACTTAAATAAAACAGCAAAGTCAAAATTTTCCAAATGCAAGATCAAACACAACTATGTTTGTGTTTTTATTTTGTAATTGTAATAATTTGTTGTTAGATTTTAAAAATTAACAGATAAAATTAGTAATGTAAGGAGCAAACTATCTAGTTGTTGTTTATTGATATTCAGCAGATTTCAGTCATGTCTGACTCTTGGTGGGCCCTTTTGGAATTTTCTTGGCAAAGATATTGGAGTACTTTGCCATTTTCTTCTCCAGCTCATTTTACAGATGAAGAAACTGAGGCAGAGTTAGATGATTTGCCCAGGGTCCAAAGCTAATAAGCTAATAAGTATCTAATTCCAGACCTTGCACTTCACTGCCTCAAACCTATCAAATAATACTATCAAACGTTTTTAAATGTTTGGAAGTATTAAATTCAAGTGAAAAAATTCACAATGCATGAGTGTTCATTTAAACTTCATGAAATGAAATCTGTCTTAAATGAAATACCAGAAAGGTATGAAATAATTCCCAGGATTCTATCAATGAGCAAGTGAATTAAGATGTAAAGCTACTTTGCCTGCAAAAGACTGATGAGATAAAAAATACATCAATTAATGAACAAAAGAGTGATGAAGATTAAATAGTTAAGAGTCAAGGGGACACTTATATAGACATATAAATTTTATCTATATATCTTTTCTGAGTGGTAATAGCATTGGTCTATTCCTGGAGGAGATCAAATTGGCTGGGTCTTAGAGAAATGAATTTGAGAAAATCGGTTAGAGGCTTCAGATTATAACTAGACATGTTGACATCCACAATTTTTGCACAAAACATTACCACGTTACTTGTTATAACATGGTAAGTATTGGTGAAGTAAAGAAAGACATTACCTTGCAACAGCAAAGTTAGCTTTCAATGGAGAATGTAGATGCTTAATAAATGTTTGTTTTTATTTAAATGGAACCAAGAAAAGTGATTGTATGGCTAAGAGAACCGAGTCATGACAAGGTGGTATATAGTGCACAGAGTGCTGAACCTGGAGTCAGGAAGAGCTGTGTTCAAGTTTGGCCTCAACTACTTACTAGCTGTATATCCCTGGGCAAGTCACTTAATCTTCTATTGTCTCAGTTTCCTCTTCAGCTGTAAAATGGTATAATAAGTGCCTATCTCAATAGACTGCTGCAAGTATCAAATGAGACAGCACACGCAAATCTTAACATGCTATATGAGTACTAGTTATTATTACTATATTTTATGTTGTTATATATGGGAAGGTCAAGGGGTGAAGATATTAAATCCAGGGCAGGTTGGTGAACTTGCCCTGTTTGCAAAAGTCAGAATTTTTATTTTTGCAAATAAGAATTAGAGAAAAGTTATATAATTAAATTAGAAGATTTCTGATTCCAAAATGCCTTGTAAAATATTAATGATAGCAAATAACAAGTCATTACATACATTATGTTTATTTACAAGCAATCTCTGAGTAAAACAACCATGGCTGTCTGAAGATAGACTTCAGCTTCTTGGTCCTTGTTGAAATTCTCATAAACACAGGTGCAAGAGTCTCTTTTTAATTATGGTCAGCTATATAAGAGCTTCCCTTGCTTATCACACTGGATCATTTCAGAAAATAAGACAAATTACAGATGCAAAAGAACTGCTCTCCTGCAAAACTTTTCCAGTTTTGATTGAATCATTTGCATCTATTGTTTTTAACAAGGCACAAAACTGCTCAAGAGAAAAATAGACATGCCAATGTTCTTTGGTACAGTTTCAACCTTTTTAAACTGACAACCAAAAGAACATGCTTCAAGAGAGAAAACAGGAGGCTTCTAACTGCTTTTGACAGGTAACTTTCAACTTGGATTTGGGTAAAAAATTTTATTTTGTTTTTATGCCCTTAAAGAACAGTCTGTCAAATTTACCAATTCAAACTTCATAATCAGAAAATAAATTAACTTTGATTTCATAGATCTAAAATTTCTTTAGTCACAAGTCAATTGCTCAATGGAGAAACATGTCCCCTTAAGTGCTACTGAGAAGCTTCCATAAAATGCCATGCAAATGCTAAATGATATAATGCTTTTAACAAAATATAAGACCTCTAAACTACATATTAGAGAATATACATAAATGAGTATTCAGTAGTAAGAATTCTAATAAGAACTATGAGGGAATGAGAGGTTATTGTGTGTGTGTGTGTGTGTGTGTGTGTGTGTGTGTGTGTGTGTACACGCATTTAGGAAAGATTCTTTTGTATTTGCAAAAGTCTCATATGTTGAACTACTGTTGTTTTGAAGACATCTCCTGATTTTCTCTCAGTGTAATTTAGGTGGTTTCTCAAACGAGCTATTTCCTTGAAGGGATTTGGTATCAATAGGCCTTTCCAACAGTAATAGCTTAAGGGTTTTTAAAATGGTCCTGCCATTCTACTGGACTAGGTATGACACAATTATATGTGGTAACAATCACTTTCTCCTTGATAACGGTTACTGTTTCAAGTATATGATTATAAAGCAGCCAGAGATTATATAGCAGTTGCTAAAACAAATAAGGGAACTTACAGTTTCCCAGTCTTTCCTTTTAGATTCAACTATAATTTCTTGCCCCCAAATGACTATATATTAAAAATATTTCTTTGACATTTTAAAATATCTTTTGTAAATCAAAATCCCTTAACCCTCATCTTGGAGTGAAGTGAATTCTGAGTTCTCAAAAATATCTCAGTAGAGCACACACTCTAAAAGGTCCATTGAATCTGAAAAGGTTTAGTGATGGGGTTGATTACAGAACAGCCTAGTTCAGATGGGAGAGGTTCAAGAGGAGGGTTTTTGGGGTTTTGTTCTGTTTTGGCTATAACAACTCATGAAGACTATCTTGTCTTCAAAAATAAATCTTTTAAAGTGAAAAATATATAAATTTTTCATTATTATAAAAGCAAACAGAAAAATTTTAAATAAAGTATTAAAAAACTAGTTATCCTTAAGGGTCATGTTTCCATTGGAAGTGAAGGCAAGTTGAGTCACTTAAAGGTTAAATAGAAGCTTTATCATTAGACTGGGTAAGGTGAAAGGTCAGAATATCTCATTTTAATGGAAAAAGAGTCCATTTCATTTTCTATGATATATCAGGCATCAAAATTCTGTCCAATTCAAAATGGCATGTAGCATATGTGAAAAAGCCAGTTTTTCCTGCTAGCAAATCATTTAAATGTGCAGTAAACCAGAGGCTATAAGGGATTAGTTAAAATGTCAGAAGATAGGCTTTTATTTTTACCTGCTCATCCTTAAAAATATATTCTTAGCTATCAGGCATGCTTTCCAGACAAATAATTTTTATAGCAGGCAGAAGTATAAGGCTCATGGCAAGCTCTGCCATCTTGTAGCTGTCAGATAAATTAGTCTTTGATCTATCTGGGAGGTCAGAGTCACATTTACATTAGCTATATAGTCTAACAACATCATACCTGTTAACTACTGCTTCTTTTAATGCTTAATGAGACAAACCTTTTCTACTATGGGAAGTTAACTGTAAATGTTTTTTCCAAGTTCTGTTAGAAAGTAAACACTATAAACTTTACTTGACAGCAGTTTGGAATTATGACCTTTTAGGACAGTTAATATTACATCTCAAATGTACTTGATAAGTCCTTCTATAACTCTATGGAAGGGATTTAACCTTTTAAATAAAACTATTAAAATAGAATTTTTAGAAAGATTGGAATGGTCTCGGAGAAATGAGGATTAGGTGATATATTCTTTCATAAAATTGTTTTCCTTCTGATGATGATATGTTGATAAAAGGTGAAAAGCAAACTGAATTTGGTGGTCTCTATATAGCAGTGAAAAAGTGGCCACATTTAAAGTTCATATGACTGACATGGGCAAAAGTGCAGCCCCTAGGACCAGCAAAAGTTGGGTAAGTCAAGGTAGTAATATGTACAGAATCATACAAGAGACAACAAAACTGACAGCAAAGCTATCAAGACATAAATAAAGAGATTTCTGGTTTCATATAGTAGAGTAAAAAGAATGTCAAATCTGAAGTTAAAAGATCTGGATTCAAGTCCTACTGCTGGCACATACTATCAGTGCGATCTCGGGAAAGTCAAGTAATCTCTCTAGAGCTGTTTCTTCTTTTGTAAAATGAGGGAGATGGGTTAGATGACCCTTTCAGCTATAAATCTATGAGTTATGAGGCATAATTTAGTCCTCATGTGTTACAAAATAATTTTCTGAGTCTAAAATGTAACATCTATGATTTGGGAGTAATCACAGAAACCAACTTCAGAATTGTAATGGGTACAATGAGAGAAATAACTCTAATGGACTAGGAGGGATATGTTCTCAACAAATTTCACTAACATCACAATTCCTACATTGGACCTTTTTAACTCATATACAACCAATAGTTTTATGCCCAATGGTAGCTGTGTACAAGAGAAGTCTTTTATACATTTAATTAATAGCTTCTAAAGAGAAACAAATGGTGTGACAAATAAAAGCTAGAACTATAAATCCATCACTTCATTTTATGAGCCACCTCATCATGAAAGACAATAGATTTTGTCCTCATTCATATAAATGTGCAATATGATTTCAGTAATAAATGCCTTCTTGTAAAGCTGCCAAATAAGCAGTATAAGGCTATCATTCTTTAATCATAAGCAAAACTTTAAGACAAGAGTTCAATGCTCCAAAAAAGACAAAAACCAAATCAGTTAAACCTACCAATTAAAAGTATTAAGAAAACTTTGCTTCAGTAAAAATAAACACATTGTCTAGCGGACACTCATGAAGAACAGTTTTATCTTTCGCCAAAGTACAGGACCTGAAACCCAAACATTTATAGCAATCCCAAACTGGAAGACAGAGAATGTGCATTAAAAGCATTTACTGTTCCATATCACCATAGTGTAAACACATTTATCAGTGCAACTATCACAATATAAATTCCAATGGTTAGAGGCATAACTCAGTACAAGAGCTTATATGTGGAATAATTTAAATAGATAAAAAGAATATGACTGGTTTTATTTCATCTGGCATATTTTCAAGATTTCTCAGGCACCACTTTAACCAAATACAGTACAATATTTTGCTAAAATGGAAAAAAAAAGCCTTGGGTTTCTGCCAAGAGTTAACAGGCCAGGCTCCCTTTTAAATAAAAAAGCACTTCAGGAACGGTTTTTCAATTGTTACTTACTTTCTCTGTTAGATTAGTTCCTGAATTATGATATTATGACCAGCATATTGCAGCAGACTATTGCAAGCCAAAAAGAAGTGACATTACTACATAGCTCACGGGTATAGAAGTTGCTTCGGATGAAAAGGAGCCTCTGCTAGAAAAAAATAGCAGAATAAACTTTATTCTATCTCTATGATGCTGAGTTAGCAAAAAACAAAAATAATCAAGTTCAAGGGCTAGAATAAAACACTATTCCCTCAAAAGACACATCTCCAATTCTGAACATGGTCAATCTCAACTAATGTGCAATTAAAGTTATTTGTAACAGCTACTACCCAATATTATTTACTTGTACCCAAGAAACAAGAAGTTTCAGATTAAATGTTTTTTATTATCTTAGAAGAAAACTCCCTCTCTGCTCATATTTTCTTTATTAGTACGGTTTTTATTAATATTAAAAATAGTTTATATAATGGCATTTTGGTTACAAAGTACTTCATAAACATTGACTCATTTGATAAGGTGAGATAGGGGGAAAACCCCACTAAAATGTGAAAAAAACTATTAAGATGTCTTTAGAATAAATGATCCAAGAGAACTGAACATTTCAAATAAAAGGAAGAAAATGTGATGGGAAGTTGATGCTCTAAAACATGAACACTAACAGTTTTCAGCATGCTCATTCTGCAAAGTGCCAAGTAAAAAGAACATTCAAACATAATGTGGTAATTCAATCAGGTTATCCAGGATAAAATAGGGATGGACCAGATTCAGATGAACTTTAATATATTCTCATAATTCCAATATATATATATATATATATATATATATATATATATATATATATGTATATAGTCTGTGTGGGCTGGCTAGTCCTTAGAACATCTCTCACATTTGTTTTCCATCTCTATTTACAAATCTCTCAATCTAGTTCAGGTCCTAATTATCTTTCATCATATTCAAATCACATTGATCTCATTAAAATACATATTATGTATTCATATAACCATGCAATATGATTTTAGTAATAAATGCCTTCTGTAAAACTGCCACATAAGGAGTAGAATGTTATCATTTTAAACTGATAAGACTTTCAAACAAGAGTTTTTCAATAAACAAAAAGACATTTAAAATACTAATTCATTTTTATCTTATTCTCTTAAATTTCTCATTGCTCTTCTCATCTCCAACTCCTCTTCACATGGCTATCAGACTGTTATTCCTAAAAGCAAAGATCTGACTATGTTACTCCCTCACTTAAGAAGTTTCAGTTACTATATATTTCTTTTAGGATAACAAACAAACTTCTTTGTTTGGTATTTAAAGCCATTCACAATCTGACTTGGTCTTTCCAGACTTATTTTACTTAACTCTTCCTTACAGATTCTAAGCTCCATCCAACCTGAACTACCTGCTATTCTCTACATAAAACATTCTTTTTCTTTTCTCTTTACCTGTCCATGGTCTTTTTCCCCATGCCTGGAATACTCACCTTGCCTCCTTAGAATTCCTGGCACTATTCAAGGTTCAGTGCGATCCTAGCACAAGATTGTACTTAATTTGCCCAGTCATTAGTATTCCCTCTCCTCCCTACTTTGTATTTTCTTTGAAGTATTTACTAATAGTTTTCCCTAGTAAAAACTAAGCTGCTCAAAGGTATGAACTATTTTCATCTTTATAGCAAACACTTAATAGTCATTGAATTTAGGTCTGAAGGTAATTTCATCTCTACATTTCTGAATCCAACCCTGTCTATGGTTACTTAGAGATGGGCCACAGACTTTGACATCCTTTCAGATTGAGTTCTGTGTCTGGGTGGTTAAGGTCTACAGACCTAAAGGAGACTGGCTAATTGGAGCAGCTCCCTGAATAAATAGCAAGGTTAGAACAAATAAAAAATCCTTTTCGAATGAGCTTTTGCCATGCTGCTTGATATTTATATGTGACAGTGAATAACTTATAAAATCAGTTTCAATGTATTTCATGTAGTAGTTGCTGTTTATGATCCCAATGAAACTCTATAGACTGCAAATCTAATCAGAGAACCTTATTGTAATCATTTTGAAACCTGACTTTTTCTATGCAACTTTCATTCAGTGATTTTATATTTATTAAGTAATGTAAGTCCATACATCAAAGAGAATCATGATTTGATAATTTTTTTTCAAAATTCTTTCTGTTGTTAACATTATTATTATTATTATCTTTAGATTGTGAGTTCCTTGAGGGCAAGGCCTGTCTTTTTGTCTCTTTTTGCATCTATCCCCAGCACTTAGTATAGTGCCTGGCCTATAAATGTTTACTGACTATTTATTGACTGGTTAGTATATTTATGATTCTATACTCTTGGCATGTGCATTCTAAAGTGCACTTGCCTTCAAAAATACCACCGCTCTCATCACTTCTTTGTAGTAGAGACTGCCTCTTAACTCACTACCTCCTAAGGTTTTTGTTTTGCTTTTAAAGGATAGATTGCTGTTGTGGTACAGGAAAGGCTCAGGCAGACCATTTAATAATTAACAAAAGGCAGCTGACTTAGCAGTAGCCTGAAAAGGATACTCTCTGTGACATACTCTATGGATTCACTTGGGTGCAGCTATCCTTCCTTTATGTGGGCCATGTGGGCAAGCTACACAGAAGTCTGAGAGGAGCTCCCAACTCCTTGGGTTCTGGCATTTACACCTTTGTCACCATGAAGCCAAATCAGTGGTTAGAGCCTTATTTCCTGGAACCAAGTCTCAAGGATGGTTTCATTATCTTTTTAAGGAAAAACTAGTTTAACCTGCATGGGATAGATAGATAGATAGATAGATAGATAGATAGATAGATAGATAGATAGATAGATATACATAGCACATTTATTACTCCTTCCACGGAGGCATATAACTGTTAGAAAAGTAAGTACAATTATCTCAGGTAGTGAATCTATCCCCTAATAGGAGTCTCAATATCATTCTATTCAAATATTTCCCTCTTTGGACCTTCATTTGTTAAGCATATGTAACCAGTTCTTGAAAAAATATTTCCATATAAACAAATTACTAAAATGAAACCATCTCAAGGGAGAAAGAAAGACAAAGCTATAATGAAATCATGGAGAATTAGTAAAAGGAAGAAATTTTAGGAGAAAATATAACAAGAAAGGACAAGGGTGCTCTATGTGGGCTATAAAATAGTCACTAGAAAATTGTTTTTTTATAAGCCACCAAATAAGATTATGTCTCTCCCTTGCCATTTGGACTTCTTTAATTTCCAAAAGCATCTTTCCAGCAGCAGTTTAAAAAATACCATATTCCAAGTCATCTTTTCCCCTCAACCAAGTAGTCTCTGGGCGTTATTGTTGTAGAGCACTCAATTTACCACCCCCAAAGCAATCCAACCTTAGTCCCAAGAGTAAGAAAAGGCTTATATAAATCACAACCCCGGAACACTCTCAGTGATATCAAGGATCTTGGAGAACTTGAAGTTTTATAGTTTGACAAATCATGTAGCACATTCACCCCAGGCCCATCTACTCATCTCAGCCTTGTAGGCTTTAAGGGACTCCAAGCAAGTGGCTTGATTAAAATCTAATGCAACCAAAACCTTTCTCAGAAGAAAATATTCAATCTCTTTCCAGTGAAGCAGAAATTAAAAAAAAAAAATCAAACCATTTCCCCTGAGGTACAAAGCTGCTGCATCCGCTCAGTGTGACAGTGTCTAAGGTGAAGTGGTGAGTGTCAGTCATCCTAACAAGTCCTCAGGGTGATAGCTTCACTTTTAAAGCCTTCAACTTATTTTGACAGGAAAGTATAATTCTAAAGGTCACCATTATTTGCCAAGGACAAGATAAATAGAAATTCTTCTAAAATAGAAAAGTAACCCAGCAAAAAGTAAAAAAGTAGTTTTGGTTTGCTACAATATTTATCAAGACTTACATAACAAATTCCATTAGTACAGCTCTCTAAAGCTTGTCTAACACAAGAGCAGTCTTAAGTCAACAACAACAAAAATATCCAAAGATGTACCCACAGCTTTAAAGATTGTTTTTTGAACTTAGAGCATTGGCAGTTATTCCCTCCCAATGTATCTTTTTCCTCTACTACCCCACCCCACCCTGCATTGCTATCAACAAGTCTGAAGATTTGTATTTTAGGAGAATAATTAGTACAGTAAGGTAGAAAATAAATTACAAAAGCATTTTCTATGGATTTTTTACTAAGAGGAACAAGAAATTGGAACCAATGCTTTGACATGTCATTTTTCACTGTCCAAGATCATATAACTTGTCAGTACAGGTAGTTTAACAAAATTGAAGCTCCTTTAAAATTTTAAAGTCACAAAATGTGCTAGGAATCTGTTTTTTAATAACACCCTTGGAAAAGCTATTCATAAAAAAGGGGTTCAGCTGAAAAAATAACTTTTTTTGGTAATAATAACAATAATAACACTTCACCTATGTAATAGTTCTTTATAGTTTACAAAGTACATTCATATACATTAATTCATTATAACTTCTGAATCAGTGGTCTCCAAAGTGGGAAAAGGTACCCTTAAGAAGCTCCCTTGAGATGAGGGAAGAAACATGATAGAATTTTCATTTATATAAATTTTCTAAATTTACTAAAAATTATCATTAGCAAAAGTTTCAATGAGAACAAAAAGGGGTTTGTACCATTAAGAAAATTAAATGTTATTTAAATATTATTTCATCTTTATCTCATTCTTATAAATTTCCTATTTGTTCTGTGTTTCATAATGTACACAATAAATTAATTTGTACAAAAGTACTATATAAGACTTATAAAAAACATACATTAAACATATATTAAAACCTGTGAGGCAGGAAGGTGACACAGAAGATTTTAATTAGTCCCTTATTTTGCCCTAGTCAGTGTTAATCAGTTCAGTGTGATTCCATAGAGGCAATGATTGTTACTATTTACTAGTGATATAGTTATCTAGTTCTATACATTTAGTCAGTTTAGACAACTAATATTAATTTAAGAATAACATGTATATATTTCATATATAACATATAGGATAATTAAATAAGATAGATTCTTTCTTAGAGTAGGTTGCAAACTTGAAAACCTATGAATTCACTGTTCACATATTTACCAATTATGAAGTTCACTTGCTTAACCACAAAAATGCAATAACCTGGGGCAGCTAGGTGGCACAGTGGATAGAACACTGGCCCTACAGTCAGGAGTATCTGAGTTCAAATCCAGTCACTGACATTTAATAATTAACTAGTTGTGTGACCTTGGGCAAGTCACTTTAACCCCATTGCCTAGTAAAAAGCAAACAAAAAAATAGAATGTAATAACCAAATCAAGCATGGGTGAGATGTCTTGAAATAATATGGAAGTCCCCCAACTTATTTTTGTACTCCTAGACCATCCTCTCTTGCCCATCTTATAACTATATAGTCAGTGGAAATGATCCTGGCCTTACCAATCTTATGAATACTTAGCAGAAAGGACCTTTGCCTTGTGCATCTTATGACTAGTTAGCCACTGGAAATGACCCTAGCATTGTCCATGCTATGACCACTCATGCTGATGCATCATTTCTGCCCTTCCTAGGGGATCAAAAGCAAGGTCAATGAAAACCTTTATTTTACTTTGTCTCTTCTAAGTATCTGTGTATCAAGCCCTATAAAAATAATGTCCTCGGCAAAGGGGTCATCTTAGATTGTAAGGAAGACCTGAGGTCCATGTATTAGAAGAGACCAAGAACCCTTTTAAAAAGTACAAATAGTTCAGAGAGCTGCTTCAGTGATTTTTCTAATAGAATGGATAATTTTGGACCCCACAAAGAACAGATACGATTATTTTCACCCTACTCTCTGCCATCAAGTATCCAACTCTGAAGAAACAGGCTGGGGG
Organism: Macrotis lagotis; assembly: GCF_037893015.1. NCBI lineage: Eukaryota > Metazoa > Chordata > Mammalia > Peramelemorphia > Peramelidae > Macrotis > Macrotis lagotis. Next base: position 171,032,873 of record NC_133659.1, read on the forward strand.
GGGCGGGGGCAGGGATTGAGTGACTTTCCTGAAATCACCTAGTAAAGAGTAGAACAAGAAAAAGACGCTATCTCTTCTGCGGTCTAGTTCCATGTCCTTTCCATCATATCATGCTCTGAAGGAGAAACATTATGCTAGACTTTTTTAGAAAATAAAGGGATGGAATGCTTTTTCCATCTTAAAATTAATTACATCTACAACTTGGCACAAATGTTCTGTAATCTTTAAATACTTGTTGAGACCCAATGAATTAGGAAACTCAAAATCACAAAAGCCACTATGACTTAAATGTTGATACTTCACAAGATATGTGATTTCCCCATGCATGGGCACTGTGGGCAAATCATAATCCATCCACATCTTTTCATTGCACTGATTGCTTTCCATGTCTTTCTGAAAATCTCCCACAGAGAACCAATCTAAAGTTCTAGAGGCATTTTAAATTTCACTGATGCTAGGACAGCACTTGGGCTATTCTTATTCTTTTTCAGTCTGTACCTAATGGTACATTTGTTGGTACTGGGTTGCAACTTATATCTACCATGCAGGAAATATTGACATCCTCAAAATTAACCTGAGGATGTTTGATATTCTTTGTAAAATGTAAATTTTTAAGAATTTAAGATCACTAAGGTGTTAATGATGGAAATACAACCAAAAACAATGTTTGAATCTACCTTAACATAGTAAGAGGAGCTGTTTTATTAGGGTTTTTATGGGACTATTAGTAGTACATACTTATTAATGTTGTTATGATGTAATAATACCCTTTATTTCATTTCTCATTCATTTTCTCATGAATATTCACATTAGCAAGTGCTGTCAAAGCAGTAAGAGTAATGAAGGAACAATTTGGTTTTGTTTAAAAAGAAATCTCAGTATAATTGACTCGGGAATTCAAATGCTGCCAAAACCATCATCTGACAATATTTTGACACCCTGAGGTCCAGGTTTCATCTGTATTGTAGCTAATTAGCACCAAAAGCCCTTTGGAGTAGGGACCTTGTTGTTTAGGTGGTTTGTAAAATGGCACACCACCTACAGAGCTCAATAAATTTACATAAGTATCCTTTTTCTAGCAAAGTCTAACTTTCTTTGAAGCCAGAAGCTAATGCAACAAAGCAGAAATAGAGGTCTGTGTTTTTCAACCATGAGAAAAGTAAAAGAAACCATTTGGGAGAGGCAACAAAGTCAAACAGTCAAGTATTTTCTGAGGTAAGAAAGTTTTCTAAAAGTAAAAAGGTAATAAATTTGGGAAAGAAATATAAACTTAGATATTTTCTTCAGCAGCAATAGAACTAATCTGCTACTTGAATTCTCCTTTCATTGATTTTTCAAGTAATAAGTCATGAAAGAGACAGTTTTGCAAGTTATTAGTATCCACAAAACTATAAACAAGATAGTCTTCTAAAGGAAAAATGAGAAACAAAGCTAAAGATTTGGTGTTATTTTAACCCTTCTTAAGTTTTAATTATTGTAAGAATCCTTCTAACCCCTCAGTACAACCACCAAGTTCTATAATAAATTCAACACACAAGTACAACATTTTGGGGGTTTATATTGTGTCAGCCACATTCCTTGATTTTTGTGATTTTCTCATCAGAGAGGTAAAGAAACATCAACCTAGGAGCTGAAATATTTATATAGACCACTAAAATAAGCTAAGGCCAAGAGATGAAAAGCAAATTGAAAATATAAAATGATGTGTCCCGTCATGGCTCACAAATCATGTACATGGCACCAATTTGAGAGGTGCCTGCCTGAAATATGAAGGTGAAGGCTTTTGTAGTTAATAGTCAGATCATACTGACTGGCTGAGGGATTTATTTTAGATGTTCATTAAAAGGGGAACCTTGTTACCACTATAATCTTAATTGCTTAGAAAAATCTAGTTTTTTTTAAGATTTTGCTTTTTCTTCTCATATTTATTCATGTAAAAGGATTCAGTTCTTCCCCTTTTTTGCTATTGCCCTCTCTACTCCTGAAAGGAGAGAGAAAAAAACAGCATGCACACACACAGACACAACTTTGGGTTAGTGCAAAGTTTTCTTTTTAACTCTTATACGATTAAGTATGTTCTACTATAGAATGATCAGAAGCATCTGGGAAAGGTGGAAGTGAAAAAATCCTCTCTGGGAAAGTTCACTTAATGCCTGCACTTCAGAGCTGCCCATTATCAACATTTCATAGTGAGTTTCTTTCTTTTCAGGTCCCTGAGGTAAGAGCAGTAAATTATGACTTGAACTAAACAAGTCACACTTGGCTCCAAAATCAAATTTTCCTACCTCTATTTTCTAGTCCCCAAGGTGGGCAGAGGAAATCCTGGTCACAGCCAAAGAAGTCATATTTTTGGCTCTCAAATACATTTTCCTGCTTCTCTAATAGCCAAGTCCTACTATTGAGAATACCAAAGCCTTCTGTTAGTGCTTTAAAATTTTTCTTTTCATTTTTTGCTTCTACCTCCTGATCTTTAATGTTAAGAAGAGATTTTTTTGGGGGGAGATCATAAAATTGGTGCCACTGCCCCCTTAGTTTCCACATGTCTAATTTTTCTAGCATGGTTGGCAATCAACAGAAGCTGCCTTTATTAAGAATTCAAATTAGGGAGAAGAAAATGATGTATTAGTGATCTTTTTCATTTCTACTATCAATAGGGATAGGATGTAGAACTGAGATTTCATTAGTACAGGGAACTCTCAGATGAGGAAATTCCCCCTACCAATTAACCATTTCTGTGATCTATATAGTCTAAGAGAATTGAGAGGTTAAGTGACTTATCTAGAGTCACACTGTCAGAATGTGCTAGAGGAGAAGCCTGAACCTGGGTTTTCTAGATTTCCAGGTCAACTTCTTATCCAATACACCATGCTGTATCTCTGCTTTAAATATGCGATTAAAATATATATATGTGAAAATTAATTCTATACATTATTATAACATAGCTTTAATTTGGGGGAAAATGAAATATCATGCAAATCACTAAGTCATAATGATTTAAATTTGATTTTATTAGAAATAATAGAATTTTAGATTCATGTACTGAGATCATCTGCTCTAGTTCCTTATTTTACTGATGATGAAACCAAGACTGCAGATATTTTAAATACTTTACAAATATTTATTTGAAATATCTTACCAAAAAAATCTAACATAAATAAATGGAAAGGGAAGTTGTATACCTTTATTCAACTCCTTTTGTATTTAGAGTCTTGTAATATACAAATTAGCAATTCATTAAGATATCCCTTACCATAATCATATTTCAATTCCTCACTATGTCCTAAGGGGTAACCCTGAGGTCTCAAAGGCTGTGCCAAGAGAATGAAAGCTTTGACAGTGATTATGTGGATTTGCTAGAAAGTGTGTGAATAAAGAAAAGGCAATGAATTGTATACCTGTGCCCAAGGAACAATATAATTCAAATGAAAAACAAACAAAATTCTCCAAGTTGCTAAGTTTCAGGGAAAGTGTATATTTATATTATCAGGAGGAGTGTTCTATATAAATGAACTAACATCCAGTTCTTCGCCCTATGAAAAGTTGAAAAAAATGATTTCAATCATGAGAGGATACTACACAAAATGAGGATCCAGAAATCCCTCTGTAGATGTCACCTCCTATAGGCTACAGTTTCTTAGAGGCAGAGGCTCACTGAAGGCTAGAGGTATGATAACACATTGGAAATGAAAGGCAGTGTGCAGGGAAGAGCTTGAGAATTAGCCAATTTGGCTAGAATAGGGAGTATATGAAGGAGACAATATGAAACAAGTCTGAAAAGGAAGGGAGACCATGGTGGAATTTAAGTGCCAGTCTGAAGATTTTGTATTTTATCATGAAGACAATAA